>NW_015505367.1:480499-493653 GCF_001515645.1 Sinocyclocheilus grahami
GATTTAAAAAAAAAAACACTGGGTGGATTTTTATCATTATAGGGTGGTTGTGTACACACACTGCCAACACACATTTCAGTTCAAACAACTTGTAAAAGTGCATGTAGCATCCTATGACCCCTTTAAATTAACGTTATTGTATGGCTTCAAAGGGTAACACTTTATTTCTACAGTGCACTTGTTGTTACAGTAAATTATGAATAATTACAAGCAACTTACCCTAAACCAAACCCTAACCATACTGTATTCATTATACTACATGTTGCTTCAAAGAGTCTGGAATATAGAGCAAGAGTTTTATGATACCTATATCTCTTTTTTTAAGTTTGAAGTTTGACAGCCCCAGTCGACGTTAATTTTCATAATATTGAAAAAAGTAGCCATGGTATTCCTCAAAATGGCACATTTTGTGATCCTCAGAAGAATGAAGAATCAAACGCATTTGAAAGGGCATGAGGGTGAGTAAATGATAGCAGATTTGTGATTTTTAGGTGAACTATCCCTTTAAGAATGAATTAGGAAGCACAAAAAAAAATAATTAAAAGGGTGAAAGATGATGATGAAAAAAAACTGTGGGGTACTTTGAGGTTAGACATTATTACATCATAAGTAGGCAGTGTTCTGAACAGCTACACTTAACAAAGCTCATTTTTATTCTCTGCTCTTTCCTCTTCCCCTGGAGATTCTGTCTTGTAAACAATCAATTTGGTAGGGTTAGAATAAAGGGTGACTCATAATCAAAAGATAAAGCAATAGGTATCTGTCGATACATTCAGCAGTGAGACAGTCTCTGGCATGGAGCAGCAGAGACAGGTCGCAGAGATTAGTGCTGACCTTTGCCACTTTGACATTCGATCATTTGACTTAATTAATAGCGAGCAGCTCCCCCGCACGCCATTCGTCATGTGTGTACTGTCGTCAGGCAGCTTAGCAGGTTAGTCTGACTGCACTGTCAACAAGCTGGCTAGCACGGGAACAGGATCAGACAAGATAATCAGCATGAAGCTTAGCCGGCAAACCTGTAGGGAGGTGTGAGGGGAAGTGTCTCAAAGTGGCATTCATTACTTTGTCAAGAACTGAAACATCCAGGAATGCTACTGTCGTTCTTGAGATAACCATTGGTGAGAGGTATTAAATGATAAAAACAGATTATTTCAGATATTATCCCTCTGCTTGGGAATACACAGAGTGAGAAATACCTCTGTAGAGCATTTTGAAGAACTAAATTGCAAACTAAACCAATGACTGAGACCAAATTATTGTCACATCAAATTACAGTGCTTCATTAGCTGGACTCATGCTGATAGACAGCTACTCTTAGCCTGTAGCTTTGCAATAGAAAATACACAAACAAGATCTTATGCATTCAAATCCTAATTTGGCATTTTTCGCAAAGCCCCTGCTGTTTCTATTGTGTGTTTTAAAAATATTGTTTGTCAGCAAGTAAAGCAGAAAGGAATTCTTACTGAATCAATATTTGATTGAGAGCAGAATTCAAAGTAATCATACAATGTGTACCATCTCGGTTATGTATGGTAACCCCGTTCCCTGAAGGAGGGAACGGAGACGTCACGTCGGATGACCGATGAATTGGGATCATGCCTAGAGAGACCAATCCACTTAGAGTGTAAACTATAAAAGCCAATGCACATTGGCATGCGATTATTGCATCCAGCTGCCTCTGATCACAGCGTGAGTATAAGTAGGCAGCAGATGCAGCGCATGTGCAGGTTTTTGCTGAGGAGCCGAGCCGGTAACCCGGCCGCTCAGCGGTAGTACAGGAGCTGTGGCGACGGGACTTTATACATATGGGATCCACTTAGGTTTCTACATATGGAACCCAGCCCGCTACAGGTTCTCATGGATTAATGGCGAGTGGGCCTGGCTCCGGACACTCTGCCACGTCTGGCTGCTGAGGGGATGGAGGAGCTCAACAGGGTCTACTATATGGACACTCTGGAGAGGTTTTAACAAGCCGACCCGAAGCCGGGGCCACTCAGTGCTTCTACCCGTTTGAGGTGAAAACACAGCAGGATACCGGCTCCACACAAAGGCTATAGAATCTAGCGAACGTGTTAGGGGTCGCCCAGCCCACAGATCTACAGATATCTGCCAGCGAGGCGCCATGAGCCAGCGCCCAGGAGAATGCAACACTTCTAGTTGAGTGAGCTCGCAAGCTGAACGGGCAGGGCACAGCCTGTGCCTGATAAGCCAGGGTGATGGCATCCACTATCCAGTGGGCCATCCTCTGCTTAGAGACGGCATTCCCCTTCTGCCGGCCTCCGTGACAGACAAAAAACTGATGATCAGGTCATGCTTCCCCAGCGACTTCTACGGGGTCGTGGTTAGCAGCGATTGCAGCGACATAGACTTTGAGTGTAGAGGGAGACAGCCTTCGCTCCAACCCTTGTTGCAAAAAGGACAGCACGACTCTGATCGGGCATCTTCAGGGGTCTTCTTGGTGAGAAGAACACCACTCAACAAACAGGTTCCACTTCAAAGCATAAGCGTGTCTCGTAGACGGTGCTCTCGCTGAAGTGATGGTGTCAACTACCTCTTGGGGTAGGTCACCTAGAACCACCGCATCCCGTCCAGGGACCAGACATGAAGTTTCCAGAGGTCTGGACGTGGGTGCCAAAGGGTGCCCCGTCTCTGAGTCAGTAGATCCTTCCTCAGAGGAATCGGCCAAGGAGGGGCTGTCACGAGGAGCATTAGTTCCGGGAACCAGGTCCGGGTGGGCCAATAGGGCGCCACTAACAGGACCTGCTCCTCGTCCTCCCTGACCTTGCACAGTGTCTGTGCAAAAAGGCTCATTGGGGGAAACGCATACCGTATTGGTCCGAATATAAGACAACCCTGATTATAAGACGACCCCTCTTTTTCCAGATGTACCTTTTGGAAAAAGGCTTTTTAAAAACCAAATCTTGTTTTTTCTCAGTAAAACACATTTTGTCTTCAATTATTTTCGAGAGGCAAGTTTCTGGAGAGGCAAACAGGTCTACCTGAGCGTCTCCGAAACATCTCCATATCAGCTGGACCGTCTGGGGATGGAGTCGCCATTCTCCCAGGAGCGCAGCTCGAGACAGTTGTCTGTGCGGACTAGTACATGCTTGCCTCATAAGCGCCCTTTGAGACGGATCAAGGCAAGGTGTACTGCCAGAAACTCGAGGCAGTTGATGTGCAAGTGCAGTTGGGGCCCCGTCCAAACCCCTGACACTGCAAGCCCGTTGTACGTGGCCCCCCAGCCGGTGGTTGAGGCATCCGTATGAACCACAGCATGCTTGGAGACCTGGTCTAGGGGCACTCCTGCCCAGAGAAACGCAAGGTCTGACCACGGGGTTAAGGTTTGTCAGCAGGCCGGTGCAACTTGGACCCGGTGAGTTGCCTCGCCCATCTCGGGACTCGGCCATGGAGCCAGTGCTGAAGCGGTCTCATATGAAGCAGCCCCAGCGGCGTGACTGCCGCCGTAGCTGCCATATGCCCCAGGAGCCTCTGAAATTGTTTCAGTGGGACCGTCATCCTGCTCTTTAATTTATTCAAGCAGTTCAACACTGACTGAGCACATTCCTGCGTGAGGCGTGCTGTCTGTTCGACCGAGTACAACTCCACACCGAGAAAAGAGATCCTCTGCATCGGGGAGAGTTTGCATTTTCCCAGTTGACCCGAATGCCCAACAGGCTGAGGTGTGAGAGCACCAAGTCCCTGAGTTCGCACAACTGATCCTGAGACTGAGTGAGTATGAGCCAGTCGACGAGGTAGTTGAGAATGCAAATGCCCTCTTCTCTCAGGGGAACAAGGGCTGCCTCCGCAACTTTCATGAAGACACGGGGCAACAGGGACAGCCCGAAGAGCAGGACCTTGTACTGATATGCCTGTCCTTCGAACGCAAACCGCAGGAATGGCCTGTGGCGCGGAAGGATCAACACATGGAAGTACGCGTCCTTCAGGTCGATCGCTGCGAACCAATCTTGGGGACTGATGCACCTGAAGATGCACTTCTGCATGAGCATCTTGAACGGGAGCCTGTGAAGGGCCCGGATCAAGACGCGCAGATCCAAGATGAGTCTCAACCCACTGCCTTTCTTGGGTACAATGAAGTAAGGGCTGTAAAACCCCGTCCTCTTATCGGCTGGAGGAACCGACTTTATCGCATCCTTCACCAGCAGGACTGTGATCTCTGCACACAAGACAGGGGCATCTGCTGCTTTCACTGAAGTAAAGTGGACGCCCCTGAACTTGGGAGGGCGCCGAGCGAACTGAATCGCATAGCTGAGCCTGATGGTTCGAAGAAGCCAGGCTGGGTAGCGCTAGCCAGGCTCCCAGATGCTGCGTAAGTGGCACCAACGGAACTACAGGCGTACCCGCAGTGGGGCAGTGAGGAAGAACGCAGGGACCGGGCCCGGGCGTCTCGTAGCCGGTCCGAGGCGGGGTCTGAGTGTGTTTAACACTGACCTGCGTTCGAGTAGAGGGTGCGTGTGTAGTCCGTTGGTTCATCCTCCCGATCCGCCCACTGCTGCTCACTGGCAAAAGAGGAGGGTGAGTGTGATATGACACTGGATCGTCCACAACCCCCCGTCCCCTCTGGGGATCCAGAGAGCTCTTTGTCGAGTATATATATATAGGTGCATCTAAAAAAAATTTGAATATCATGAAAGTCATTCAAAAAGTGAAACTTTCATATATTCTAGATTCATTACATGTAAAGTAAAACATATCAAACATTTTTTTATTTTATTTTGATGATTAGAGCTTACAGCTCATGAAAGTCAAAAATCCAGTATCTCAAAATATTAGAATATTTACATTTAGGATTCATTAAATGACCATCCCTACTGTATAAATTCCGGGTATCTCTTGTTCTTTGAAACCACAATAATGGGGAAGACTGCTGACTTGGCAATGGTCCAGAAGACGATCATTGACACCCTCCACAAAGACGGTATATATACACTGTATGGCTATTTATTAGCTGTTATGGTGAAAACCATTCTTTACTTGAATTAAAATGGAAACTAAATAAGATATGTAAGACCCATCAAAAATTCTAAAATTAAATTTCGAACACACCAAAAAAAAAAAAAACATGATTTTGTGGAATATGTATACCAGTGTCCAGAATTCGGAGACCATAATGAAAATCGATGATTCTAATCATAATACATTTATATATAAAATAATTCCAATTCTGCACTATTTCTAGAACATGATTATTAGGTTTTGAACAAACTTGTGGAGTTCTTGCAGCTTGAGTGCTGCTGTTGTTGCCACTCTGAAAGCCTGTAATTTCTCATGGTTTCAGAATGGCAAAACACTAAAGTTTTTCACTCAAATTATTATGCTGATTATATAAAAAAATCTAAAAGAGAAGGTAAGACTTTTGGATCCCACTGTATCTGCTTTGTGTGGAATCATTCCATGCAGAGGAACGTAAAGGATCTTCAGCATCTTCACATTGCAGTGAACTCAGTCATAATCTTTTATCACTGGCTCCCAGTGACCAGACCACAGCAGTAATTGCTCTTGCCAGAACCGGCAACAAATCAGCAAGCAACCAGCAGCTGCTTCCAAGTCAATAATTTCTATTCAGGTCTAAATGAGCTTTTTCTTAACTTATCGGTATTCCTGTCCACCCAACCCCTCCCCACATCCTATTGGGGTCGATTGGCCAGTCGATCTCATGGGAAATCTGCATGTAATGGAGGGTTATGTAACATTTGCAGGACACCATGTCCATAAAGCATTATTTGATTCGGGTCTTTTGGAGCTTTCTCTAAATGCCAGTGGGTGGCAGGGGCAGACATATGATGGCAGGGAGCTGGAGACAGGGGCAGAACTGTTTGGGTTCAGCTCTTTCATCAAAGTCAAGCGACATACAGCCCTGGCATATTGACAGTATTATTATATGCATCTATGTGGTAAAAGATGACATTGTAAACTCAATTTACATTGCAATCACACTGATAGATAAAGTAATTAGTCTCAAGAGACCACAACTTACAGTGATTTTTCAATGGATAAAGAGTGGTTTTATAAAGGAATAGTTCACCCAAAATGAAAATTTGCTGAAAATTGACTCGGTCTCACGTCTTAATGATGGAATTGTTTATTACAAACATGCAGCTTTACATTACATTAACTGATGGACTGGAGTCATGTGGATTAGTTGTGGATTATTGTAATGCTTTTATCAGCTGTTTGAACTCTCATTCTGATGGCACCCATTCACTGCAGAGGATCCATTAGTGAACAAGGGATGTAATGCTAAATTTCCGCAAATCTGTTCTGATAAATTAATGTATGAATCGGCTATAAGGACAGCCTCCTCCAACCTCAGATGGTCCACAAGAACCTGATATTTGAAAAGCTCTCTGGCATCCCTTGGCAACAAATTCGTTAGGGCCAGCTTCAGTCTGGAGAATTCCATGGGGTCCCTATGGATGAAGAGGGGGATTTTCGGTGTTGGCCCATGGTATTCCTTCTCTTCCATTGTAGCTAATGAGGGCTGATAAGGTCATTCTCGGGAGGAGGTACGCTGACTCCTGTGAGGCCCTGGTAAGCGTTTAAATGAAGGCCCAGATTCAGCCCAGTCCATGCCAGTAGGGCAGCTCGTGACTGGTGAGTAATAGTGTGACCACTGAGTCGGAGTATCATGAAGTTTCCTAACTGGTGGTCTCTTAGGGGTTGAAGACAGACGACTTTGAGTTGCTGAGCTGGCCACAGCACTCTTTCTCATTAAACAAACAAACTCATCTACATCTTGAATGGCCTGAGGGCCAGTTTTCAGCAAATTACATTTTTTGGGTGAGCTACTCCTATAAAATGAGATTGTAGTGACAAGCAAGGCAATTTTCATATACCTTTGCCTAAATAATTTTCATTAACACATAACTACCATTACAAATTTAATTGGTAACATATTTTACAATAAGGTTCAATTGTAAATCTATGCAAATTATTTTGTGTATCTATTCTTTGTGGTTTCTGCTGAATTTCCCAATAGCCTAATATTCGAATGAGTGCTAATAATCAATGTTAAATATTCACACGGTCTTGTTCTCTAAAGCTTTATAAATGTATTTTGTTGAAATCCCTGTAACAAGGTTTATAAAGCTTTGTTCAGCTGTTGGGTGCCCAATGCACAAATGCACAGTCCTCCACAGGATTAGAAGTTTAAATTCTGTCAAGGGTTTAAATAGTGCTTGCACAACTATCGATATTTGTTTAAAAAAAAATAAAATAAAAAAAAATAAAAGATCACTAACATAATAAGTGCCTTTAAAAGGTCAATATATTGTTTATTTCATTAGGCCTATCACTGGCCTAGTCCACAATAGTAGTCCAGTCCATTGAATATTTATTTGTTTTTGTACTGTGTACTATATTTTCAAGTGCTGGTTTATGCAAACATGCACTTAAGTCTTTGGATGCTGCATCACATCTTGCTGGATTTGCATCATGAGTTTGAAGTGTTTAAATCAAGACAACAACACAATAATCATTCAGTTTCAGCTTTATCACATTTCATTGAATATCATTTAATGCAGTTTGAACTCTTTGGTAATTTATTTTCTTCATTACTTTGAATAGGCTATATATTTGATTTCAGTACTCATAAATATGGTTTATAGCAGGTGTTGTTAACAGTGATTAACAACCATTACTAATGACCGTTACTTGCTATAAACCATTAGAGAGAATAACCACCCTGCTCTCCTTTTGTCAATCACTGTGTCACGCCCCCCACCACACACAACACACTACACCAGTCATTTACGACTCTACACGACCCCCCTGCACACCCATAGCCCACCACAGCCCGGCAGGGGGGCAACTATGCCGGATTCACATGCTTTTATATACCACGGGGGGTCTGCACGTGAAGCTAGTGGAATCTCGTACTGGTCAGCAGGCAAAGTACCACGGAGTTACAACAGAGAAACGTATCAGTAATCCCGCGAGGAGAACAGGTACATTCGTTTTTTTTTTTAATAGCCTACTTAATGTCTCCAGTTTAATGGCGTGACATATTAGGCCATACATACCAATATCAATACCAAGAACTTGCACACATGGTGTTATAGGATCATATTTAGCTATATGGTGGGTTCTTTGGAGTTTATTAAAACTTGAAAATGGAAAGTCAGTTTTTTTAAAGTTTTATGATAAACATGTTTACCACGTCTTTTACCACATTCATTTAGCTCCTTTTTTGAATGCTATTTATGTATACTAGTTTTTATTATTTAGTCTTCAAACTTAAATTACCTATATAAATACATAAAAAAGTGAATTATTGCATTTAAAATTATGATGAACAAAGAATAAAATAAAATAAAAATATTTATTTATAATTTGAATATGATTTATATTAATTTTTCAAAAAAGTTTGATGTTAAATATTCGTGCTTGGAATTTCATATTTATAATCATAATAATTTATATCGTACGATTTTGTACATGCAAGCTAGTTTTGTTGTACATTAAAAAAAATCAGACCATGCATCCCTTGCGTCCGCCATGTTTTCTCACTGACATGCCCCCAATTTGCACATTCATGACTAAAAAAAAATCCAGAGTTTCCCCATTCATAACTACGACTTGTGATGCCATATATATTATTGGCATATACATGATTTGCACCCATACTTACATGAGGAACAGCTTCAGTCAAATGAGATTTCACGCAATGCCATGACAATATATGATTATGAAAAATATGATTAACATATTAAAATAGATTCCTTTTTCTGAGGTTGTTTTATCGCATTGGTCTCTTTCAGGCAAAATTGCTGCAATTCTTGCATGCACTGTATAAGTAATGCATTGCAATGCTAGTATAAAATGGCTGCAATAGCAATATGATACAAGATGGCGCCAACGCTGATGGCTGCCTCCGTGGCGTGCTCCACAGTTGTTTTTATGTTTTTGTTAGTTTGTCCTGTCTTTAGTTATATCCCTGCAATCAGTTTCACCAGAGACGAATTGCTGGACATTCGGAAATACACACCACCCGATATTTCACCAGTTTTCGACTATTCTGATGTTTTGCTGGACATTGTAGTCGGGGGAGCTGTGGCGCTGATTAAGCGCTTCAGGACGCGCAGACGGGGGAAGCGAGCCGGCGCGCTCGTGAAGCTCAGGCAGCGCGGATTCAGAACGCCGTTGCCTAGCATCCATCTGGCGAACCTCCGCTCTCTACCCAACAAAACAGACAAACTCCTTCTGCTCTCCCGGACAAATAAGGATTTTTCTAACTCTGCTGCTCTGTGTTTCACGGAAACCTGGCTGAAAGACGCCATTCCGGACTGCGCATTGAGACTGCCGGGTTTTCAGCTGTTCAGAGCGGACCGCGACACAGAATCAACAGGGAAATTGCGCGGCGGCGGGACACGCTTTTACATCAATGAGAGGTAGTGTACAGATGTAACTGTGTTAAAGACTTTAATAAAGCCATTCTTTCCTGTGAACTGCCAAAATACAGACAGCACATCACTTGTCCCACCAGAGACAGTAATATATTGGATCACTGTTACACCACCTCACATCCAGTACACTCCCTCTTTGAACTGTTGCCATCTGGTCGAATATACAGAGCACTGAGCACCAGAACGACCAGACACAGGAACAGTTTCTTCCCTCAGGCCATCCATCTCACGAACACTTGACAATAGCCATGGAACACACTATTTATTCACTCATACACTTATTTATCCAACACTCATACTCAGCCTACACCTCAAATTTGCACATAATATACAGTACCTGTACATACAAAAAAAACTGTCTATTGTAATATACCTGCACACACAATTGTCAATTTATATATTTTTATTCCTTATTTACTTTTTTACTATTTTTATTTTTATTATCTGTGTTTTTTGTTCTGTCACTGTCATTCTGTTACACTGTGGAAGCTTCTGTCACGAAAACAAATTCCTCGTATGTGTAAACATACCTGGCAATAAAGCTCATTCTGATTCTGATTCTGATTCTGATGTTAAAATTAGATGATCAATGAAGTGTTACATGTATTACTACTACTAATAAAAATTCCTATAAATAAATGAAAATGTCTCAGGTTACTTATGCAACCATGGTTCCCTGAGTAGGGGATGAGCAGTGGTGGAAAGAGTACTGAAAAAATATACTCAAGTAAAAGTACCATTACCTTCCAAAAAAGTGATGTTTTATTAACAAGTTTCGGGGGGAGCGCGCGCAGATAATTAACATGGCCAGTTCATCATCAGTAATTACACCATCTATCCAATCAGCACAAGAGAGAACCTCTATAAATAACCAAAGCACCCTTACCTCCATTATCTCCCGTCTTTAGCACCATGTCAGACATCGAACTTTTCCCGGACGATAATGAATTTGACACCACGGGTCCTCCGGCGTCTTCAGTCGCCGTCCAGCACACCAGCGCTCCGCAGGACACCATAAGCGAGCCCGCGGCTGCAACTCGGGGCCGCCGGCCCTCCCGCGCCGCCGTCGCGCATACCTCCAGGCACCGAGGCACGCCATCACCTGCGCCTTCAAGGCGTCAGCCACCTTCTCCAGCGTCCTCCTACGCCTCAGCCCTCTCCCCCGCCCCAGCTGCGGAGAAATGGACCGTGTCAGAACTACGCCAGGCAGCAGTTCCCGCTCCCGCTGGAGCCATTATCTGTATTTTACACTGCCGCAGCAGCGCCCGCTTCCACAGAAGGCTCTAGTTCTCTCTCCTAAGCCTCAGCAGTGCCGCTACTACAAGCGATGTCCAGCACCCACCAATTTTAAAGTTCTGCAAATTTGGGGGGTTATCAACGCTCCTCTCTGGCTGCTGTCCCATACTAATTGCATCTTTGGGGGAGCATTCTGGGTCCGGGCTTAATCCCTAGCTCGGACCCCTCTCCCCGGACAGGGGGAGTACCCCGGGCTCGAGAGTAATTACCGAGCTCGGAGCCCTCTCCCCGGACAGCACGCCAAATACGCATAACCTTTACTCGGTTCATTATAAGTAAGTGTGAACTCGTGAATGTAGTGTGACTAGAGTAAAAGTACTTGTCCAAAAAACTACTTGAGTAAGAGTAAAAGAGTAGCCTATTTAAAAGTACTCATGAGTATTGAGTAGTGAGTACTGAGCTGTGGATTCTACCCCCTCATAATAAACGCTGTACACCGCAATTGATACATTTTAAAAACGTTGTACATTCTGTAATTCACATTATCTTATTTGTCATGAAGAATGAAGAGTATCTATCATCCAGCAGTTTTAATTTTGACTGCCAACTCTTTAAAATACATCAAAACAGCACGGAAACAGTATTCAGTTGAAGAAAAGATGAAAGTTATTCTCAGTACGATCATCCCCATTTGAATCATAAAGTTTGAAAAAATAGATTTAAAATCATGTGCCAGGCCACTGAGACAGCATATGCTGTTGTTGCACATAAAATATTAATGTTTAGAACAGTGCAAATACAAACACCATTAGACACTCATAGTTCAGCATCACACACCATGATATGGGTTAAAATGTGAGCCCATTTCTCTCCAAAACGGTGCCAGTTTTAGCGTTTTGCAATAAAGAAATAAAAATAACTAAACTTGATCATTTATGTTACAATTTTAACATAAATGCACATTGTTCTAGAAGGATGGCAAATTGTTATGCTGATAATACAATTTGTAAGGAAAACTGCATTAAATAGCTAATTATTTCTGGGGAAACTTTTTCAAAGGAAAACACACACACACGCATGTCTCTTTGCTGAGTCGCGGCGGTGAATCAGCAGCATCCACAACTGAATGGAACAAAAAGTGTTGAACTTGAAAATTGTTTATGCGCGAGGGCACTTGCTAAAGGAAGGCGGATTGTATAAAATGGATTTTAAAAAAAAGTTTATTAACGAGCTGCAGTTTTATTTCATCACGCGCTGGCACAGATGCAATATATACGCCACGGGTCATCAATAAGCAGTGTTGGGAAGGTTACTTTGGAAATGTAATAGGTTACAGATTACAAGTTACCCTACTCAAAATGTAATAAGTAGTGTAACTTTTCAATTACTTTATTAAAGTAATGTAACTGATTACATTTGATTACTTTTTGATTACTTTTCTAAATTTCTAATGTTTTCAACTGTTTATCATTTTCAAACATGTAAACCAGACAGGGTAATCTTTACAGTAGTACTCAACACTGATTACTGTCAGACTTTTCGAAATCCTTCATCACTTGAATTAATATTATATTTAAGTAGACATTGGATGCAAAATTCACTTTAACATGGTGTTTGCATATAAATGTATCTTAGCAGTGTGTAGACACAACCACCCTACAATGATAAAAATCCATTCCCTCCCTTTTTTAATCCCCCAAAATCCTAAACAGTCTCAATCAATCAAGCCGTTTTGATTTTCTGAGGAGAATGATGTCATATTGTTCAGGCCTCGCCCACAACCTCTGATGTACTGTCCAATATTAGCATGTTTTCGCCCTCAGCCAGTTGTACGCAGTACATCATTTTCTCCACGCTCCAGCAGCTGTAGCGACAATGTCTTGTGAGCAATGCAGGTGTTTTGTAGTTTTGTGATGTAGAAGAACATAAGAATCTTAATTTTTTCCCATCATCAGACGCAGTGCATTAGTTTTGTTTTTAATGCCTAAATTCATTTATGTCTGTGCAAATAATTTTACTCCATACTGCTTTCTGAACGAGGGACAATTCAAGGCAGGTTTTGTTAAAAAGTTAAAACTCAAGGATAGATCAGTACCCATTGTTCGTAATCCAGCTGCACCTCCAGAAGAAGTAAGTCTGACACTTTATATTTTTTAATGCTTATTTGCAAATCGTCTTTGCTCTTTCACAGAAGAAAGGGGTGGGTGAGCAGAGCTCATTCACATTTAAAAAGACATGCCCCAAAATGAGTCTCTGTGAAAAGAGCAAGGTAAAAAGGGTGTTGTTTTACACGACCACTGAGGAATTTTAACCAAAGTATGTTGCAGACCGTTTATGAAGACTCAATGTCCCCTTTGAAGCACAGTCATCACAAAATCAGACTTACTTTGAGATCATTCTGAGGTTAAATACATATTTAAAATCATAACAAGAAATATTTTATCAGCTATGACAGTAAACACTGGAATCTAACAATGCCTTGGAAAAAAACAG
>NW_015505367.1:494771-537885 GCF_001515645.1 Sinocyclocheilus grahami
CAGGTTTTGTTAAAAAGTTCAAACTCAAGGATGGATCAGTACCCATTGTTCATGATCCAGCTGCAGATTTCAGACTTACTTTAAAATCATTCTGAGGTTAAATACATATTTAAAATCATAACAAGAAATATTTTATCAGCTATG
The DNA here is from genome assembly GCF_001515645.1 of Sinocyclocheilus grahami. NCBI lineage: Eukaryota > Metazoa > Chordata > Actinopteri > Cypriniformes > Cyprinidae > Sinocyclocheilus > Sinocyclocheilus grahami. The sequence goes on from NW_015505367.1 coordinate 494,916, forward strand.
CTATGATACTGCTTTTGGAATCAAATCTTTACATAGCTATGACAGTAAACACTGGAATCTAACAATGCCTTGGAAAAAAACAGTTAATCTTTAAAAAATTAAGCATAGCTATACATAAACCCATATAGGAAATAAAAGAGTTATCGAATAAGCTTGTTCTAAACTCCTGAAACATTGGTGTTTCATATTTTAGAGCAGTCACTGCAATTTATGAAAGAAATCAATTAAATCTGTATGTGGGAGTGTGTGTGAAAAAAAGCAGATGTAACCCCCTTTGTAATCCTTAACATTTTCATAAGTAACTGTAATTTAATTACACATTTTTTCTCAGTAACTGTAACTGATTACAATTACTTTTATTTTGTAATTAAGTTATGTAATTCCGTTACATGTAACTAGTTACTCCCCAACACTGTCAATAAGGTGCAGATTTGGTCCTCAATTTGTGTTTCCAAAACACTTTTTCACAGCGTGCATCACATGCTCAAACTCATCAAAAGTCAACAAGTTCAACAAGCAGCAATAACTTATCCAAGTGACTGCTGCAGAATGCGCGTGAGAGAGGCAGCGCAGATCGCGCGTCTCATAAGTGAGTGGGAATTTACCGAACGTGCGGGAGTTAACACTGTATGCAATACCCGCAACCTCACACCAAATTTCAGGCCGTGTAGATAGGCAAGTATATATACAAATCATTTAGTAAGCAGAAATAAGAAATTTACCTTAACATATTAAGTTAGCGGAAGATGCGACTGAATTGATGCTTGAAGATTGTGCTTCCAGCAGCCATGATAAACAGTTGGAGGTTAAAGTTTTCTATGCACAATTTGATTTGACGAAAGTCACGAGACCTATTACTCTCTATCCAATCACGTTGATGGATAAAAATAAAATTAAAATAAGCATGTAACGACCACAAAGGGAAGAAAATAGCGGAGTAAAAGTACCGGTACATCACTTAAAATGCACTCAAGTAAAAGTACACAATTTTAATATACTACTCAAAAAAGTACAATTACTGATAAAAACGGCTTAATTACTGTAATGTTAGTATTTTGTAATTCGTTACTTCACACCCCTGGGAATGAGACACTGCATCCTCTAGGGGTCGCTACGGGGAACGGTATTCCCACGCCGCCATGCTGAGGGGAGTGCATGCCAGAAACCATGGCAAGCACTAAGTGCCAACTCTACCATATTGCCATGGGAGTTGCCCCACAGACGGCTGTCAGTGACATTATTCCCTGTGGCCAAAGGCCTCGGCTACATACCCCAAAAAACTTACCTGTTAGGGCCAGAACTCCTGGGCCCAGGGTAGAGCTTAAGGCTTGGAATCAGGAATAGATTCCTTTAAGGGAATACGACCAAGAGCCTAGAATCATACTAGTCTTGGCCTGTCACACAGGGGCTAACGCACGCTTCTCTGTATATGCTGAAGGAACTGTCTCAACAGACCCCTAGTAGAAACACCCTATTAAAGTAGGTATCCAGAGGATACATAGGTGGAGTGGTGCCCAAGGCGGAACCGGGGTTTTAAACCACTCAGAAAGAGCACGAAGCTGCTGCGCGTAGCTCTTACCATACAGGATTCTAGAAAAGAACGCAGAGTACTAGCGTGCGAACTTACCACAGTGTGGATTTTAGAAAGTGTACAAGACTTCACGTGCACACTTACCATAACATGGATTATAAACAATACCTTTCTAAGGGGTTCTCGTGGCACTCTGAAAGAGCAGCCCATAGATGGAAATGGTGCATCCCAAAATGTTATGTTTGAGATGTCATCAACTCGATCTTAAGGCTTATAATGCTGGAGTGGCTAGCAGTAAATCTGTAGCTGAGGGAGCAAACATCCAGCTCTCAATCGAGAGGGAGCTCGACCTACAGAATGTTCCAAAGGTGGAACAGCTAGCAGTTACTTAGCTGAGGGAGCAACATCCCTAGTTCTCAAACGAGAGGAGGGTCGACCTGCAGCATGTTCCAAAGCTGGAACAGCTAGCAATAATTTACTTAGCGGAGGGAGCAACAAACCCAGTTCTCAGTCGAGAATGGAGCTCTACCTACAGCATGTTTCAATGCTGGAGGGATCTGCTCACAGATACCTGGGAGTACTGGGCCAAACGGGAGAGGCAAGCACAAATACAACCCTCTAAGGTGAGGGGAGCACTGCCTGAGACAGCATTACACAAGAAGGTGTACCAGACAGGGCAGCCTGAAAACATAAGCCCAGCCCGGACGTCCATGAAATTTTTGCAGTGCCGTGCCGGGGGCCTGATGAAAAAGAAGGCTCCCACAGAAGCCTGTGATCTGGCCGCATGATCCAGGAAGTATGAAGCCGAAACCTGGCTTATCGTACCATCTGGACATACAGTATATCGACATATATTGACGAGTGAGATAAAACACTGCAGGTCGAGCACCCGGTTTCTGAATCCAGCAGAGGGGGATCACCGAGGACCTACCCTAGAAAGGGACGGAAACACACAGGTCCCGGGAAACACTGCAAAGAAAGCTAGCAGAAGGGTTATACACACAACCACCAGCACATTAAATACACACACACACATATATATATATATATATATATATATATATATTTAGAATTGTGTCTGTATTTGGGATTGAAAGACTTTGTTATCTTATTTAAACTCACTATACATTTTGCATTTATTATATATATATATTTAGAATTGGATCGTACTCTCACACCATGGTTCCCGCGTCAGAGTACCATCCGAAGAAGCCTCTGGTCCGGACCATCTGTAAGGTGGTCACCATGAAGCCATAGAACCAACCAAACGTCATAGGTTCAGCAAAGGAGACTGTAATGCAGGAAATTCCCACCTAACCTCAGTCAGGTGGAGATGGTGGTTACAGGGAAATTAGGAAGGGGACGATAAGGGCAGATGTAAGACCCCCGAAGGAAATGAGTGGATACTGAGGTATCACTCTGATCCGGACAAAAGCGCTGACACCCTGTCTGGATCACATTCCTTAGGTCTTTTACCTTCCTTCCTTTGACCCGCGATTCTTCCTACCCCTACCCGCGGGCGGAGGAGGAGCACGAGCCGCGACACTAGCCTTCTGTGCCCGTCTCTGATCCTCAAACCGAGACGGGCCAGGACCCCTGGGTTGTTCGGGCTCAGACCTGGACCTCCTTTATCCAGGTCTTTCATCAGGTCAGCCTGATATGCTCGGAGCATCGTGTGCAATGAAGCGACAGCCCGACCTGCTGCTGCTGCGTATGCCCTGGCATTAGAGCGAGATGTCAAGGAGGGAGTCTTAAAAGAGGACATCTCACCCATAGAGAGATAGCTGGCCAGCGTCTCTCTCTATAGGGGCATCTTCTCATAACCGCTTTCGCGCATCGCCTCGATGTTGGCATAACTCGAATGCTGGAAACGATGGATGCGTGAGGAAAAAACAGCCTCTTCCATTCCTTCTCAATCTCTGTATGGAAAACAGGAAGAAAGGAAGGCTCACCTGAGCTGGAGGGTTATGGCCAGAAAAAATAACATTCATCGAGATGACCTCGCGACATCACTTTCTTTGCCCGCTTCACGGCAAGTAAAGCCTCGCAGTGGCGCGATCCATAACTTTCAAAAGCTCATCATTTGCAGGGCAGGAGGATTGGGAAGGCTCAGCCTCAGCTTCTTTGCCCTCCTCAGACATTTCCTGCTTTTGCTCGGCCGAACCCAGCAGAGCACTGGCCCCTGGATCAGACAATGTTAATGAAATAACATCATCCTCCAGCGGCTCACTCTCGTCCACAGCCGACGATCGCAAGAGGGAAACCCCTCTTCAAACTCATCGGCCAGATCTACCTGCGATCCCAACGAGCTCATTCTCCTCCGTGCCTTAGCAGCGGCGGGACCTGAATTACGGGAAGCAGATGGCTGCGGAGCTTTTTCATTGGAAAAACGCTCACAGTGCACGCCGATTGCCCCCTCGAGACATCGCGTGCGTGCTCTGCGCCCAAACAAATAACGCATAGATCGTGTGTGTCATAGGATGTTAAACAACGACAACACGGATGCACTCATCCTCTTAAACGCTTTGCTAGTGCTCGCCATAATGATAGGAATAGAGATCGCTCTTACCACAGAAATGCATGCTTCAAACAAAACAGTCAACGAAGACGAAGAAGAGGATGATGTGTTCTCCCGGCGCCTATTTATACTATAATCACACCGGTAGTGACGTCATGGCTGTCACCAGCCAACGTGTTGTTGGTGTTTTTTCAATGTATGCTTCAGACACGGGTCACGACGAGGCATCCCCCCTAGCGACCCCTAGAGGATGCAGTTCGATTTTCCCATGAAAGGGAATTATTCTTCTAAGTGATATAATCCATTATCCTATTGGCACTGTCCAATTTATAAATGTAAACAATACACTGGACTGGTTTAAAGGATACTCATTTTCAAGATTGATAAAAGAAAGACTTTTTTTTAATGACACTGTCATAATCAAACACTTAATGAGTTGTTGATAATAGAATATAGTGAGTATGTGTGAGGTAGAGGAACCGCAGCCAGCCACTCGGGGCCAAAAGCAACATGATCCCAGTGTAATGAGAATGTGTCAACAACCCGTCAGCCACGGTCCAACACACACGCAGACACACACGCACATACACACACATAAAAAATACACACTCCATCGTGTGTGTATCTCACGCTGGAGTGGACGTCCAATCAAGAGCTCATATGTTTTGCATGATTTCATGCACAGTCCCCCTGTCAGGCAGGGATTTGGCTGGAGTTGGCCTTGTCTGCTGCAATTCAAATGGCCAGTAAGACTGTTGACTGCTGAATGATGTGGAGATGTACTGTTGTGCTATCATGCATGCTGAATGCCACTGTCAGACGCTGACTGGGGCCTACTAGACACAATATGGAGATGAGAGATTTGCAAGATTATTGTGTCCTATTTGGCGAAAAGCCACTCAGTTCAGCATTACTGGATCAGATATAATACAAATGTTTATAATGTGTTTTTGCGTGCATTTTGATGCTGATCATGGGTACCTTTTTGCTTCACACGGTTATATGCCGGACTTACACTTCCTCAAAAAATCTTTTATTCAATGCTTCATCAGAGGCCATAAAAACAAGAGCAAAAAGTGTTTTTGCACTTGTTTTTATGGCCTCTGACTGATGAAGCATTGAATAAAATATTTTTTGAGGAGGTGTAAGCCCGGCATATAACCGTGTGTGGATCTTAATTTCTCCTGGCTCTATGTTTTTTTTTTGGATCTACGCACCGAACTAACTTGGTGATTTGATATTGGGCATCTGGCACTGCTCCTCTTCTGTTACTTTGTACCTTTTTGCTTCAAAAATAAGTATTCAGTTCTAGTTAACTACAGTATATCAACCCAGAAAGACACATGCTCGAAGCAGTCTCAGCAGATGCCACTCGCAGCGCTCATAACTTGCAAATAATTTGCATGAGAGAGTAGTCAATTAGCATATTGGCGAGGGGAGGGGCAGAGTAAAAGCGAGCCGCTCCCCTCTGATTGCTTGTAATCTTGACATGATGGGCCAATCCCGTGATCCACTGCTGCGTGGGTGTGTGTTTGCATCTCGGGCCACTGGCGGGTTCAACCGTCTTGGGGAACCTTTATACTGTACTGCATATTATTAAACTGCTGACACCATTTAAATTTGATCAGTTGTCTACTTTTAGTATAGGATGTGCTAAACTGCACTATTGGAGGAGAGTGCTGTAACTGTGAATACGGGTACGATTTCCAGGCAATCCATTTCTCTTGTAGCACAATAAACGCTGAAGTTGGAAAAACTCAATAGAAACTGATGTGTATTCACACTTAAAGATAACACACCAAATCAAACCTCTGAAAGGAGCTGGAGCCTGGTGAAGAATAAACATTCAGCATTGTATCGTACTATTGATTCAAACGATTTATGTTTCCTTAAACATAGCAAGTGAATAACGGGATAAATGCAGAAACACTCGCCATGACCAAAACCACTCAGGAGAGGCCTGTTTGCAAAACACCTGACTTGCAAAACATTCAGTGGAGATTCATGGCTGGATGCATAATGTTGTAAGAGAGTAAAGGTTGTGAGTGAGCAGCATTATGCTTCCTTGACAGATACTTATCCCTTAATTCAGCTTGCCACCGATTAGCCTACTTGAAAAAGAGTGATTATTGAAAGTCGAGGTGTATTGTTCACTGTACTAACTGATATCTTTAACCACAGGTACAATACAGAAGTGTAAAACACAGCAGCAGTATGTTGTAATGCACAGTTGGTGGGAAACCATGGCTCTGAGGTATGTTGATGTACAGTATGTTAGAGTCTGAAAGCTGAATCTCAATATTTTGGTGCATTGAGCATGTCTTCTATTCTGATGAGTTCTGATGAGTCCTTCAGTCCCTGCCACTGAAAAACAGCCCCACAGCATGAGGCTACTACCACCACACTTTACTTTTGGGATGGTACTCTGCAGGTGATGAGCAATTTCCTTCAAACATGATGCTTTGAATTAAGGTTCTTTCCAAATCATACCCATTCAATTGAGTTTGCCATAGGTTAACTTCACTCGAAGGGTAGTAACATCTACAAGCAATATGAATGCTCCTGAGCTAAATTTAAACTGTCCCAGATAAGGGTATGAATACTTATGCAATGGAATCATTTAAGTTTTTTATTTTGATTAAATTGGCAAATATCTTAAAACCCTGTTTTTTTGCTTTACCATTATGGTGTATGCAGTGTAGAATGACGTGGAAAAAAAGTAATTTAAAGTAGTTTAACATAAGGCAGCAACATAAAGCGTGACAAAAATTAATACTTTCGCAAGGCACTGTACTTGCAATACCTCTGAAGCAACTTACAATACATTACACCTACTGAATACACTGACTAGCTTGTAGTATCTTTGGAATAAAGAGCTTCTAGAATGTTAAAAACCTATGGGGAAAAAAACAAAACAAAAAACATATATTGTTATTTAACACCCCTACCCACCCCCACAAAAGCAGGATGGTAGTGATCTCACACAGCTCTGGACACATCTATGTGTAGCCATTCATCCACATTTGAACAGAGTGGACAGTGAAATTGCTGTAAATACAGACTGCTAAGGAAGAAAATCAAAAAATCAAACCTGCTTTAAAACCCAGCAACACAACTGTAGCTGTGTAACTTTACAACAGCAACACTGCTTTAACAAAAAAGCAAAACAGCAAGACTTATTTGACATCAAAACTATAAAAAAAAAAAGCTGTCTAATCGCTCTCGCTGTTCTTTGATGTCGTACACAGAATGGTCTGTGCAGTGCTTCTTCAGTCACCTTTTGCGTTTTATTAGGAGACGCACAACAGTTCTTCTGTGGCTTTCTTGGTAATATTTTCACTTGCACAATTTAGCAAAATCAAATAATATTGTGTCTAATATAAACCACAATATTAACTTGTTATTATTGAATTGTTGTAAATAAATATCACATGTGGAACTGGTCAGTGCTCAAAAAATGCTGGGAAATTACTTCATGTAGCCCTACAAGAGTGATTACTGATAAACTGTCTGAAAAAAAGAAAGTCTCGTTTTAGAGGAGAAAAAAATCACCCACTGACTTTCAAAGCTGCTAACGACTTTCTACTTTGAGGATCTTGATAGAAATGTAGTGGAGTGAAAAGTACAATATTTGTCTTTCAAATGTAGTGAAGTCAAAGTCATAAGTTTCCAGAAAAAATTATACTCAAGTAAAGTACAGATACTCAAAAAGTGTACTTAAGTACAATACTCAAGTAAATGTACTTAGCTAAGGTCCGCCTCTGAGTAAATATATATGTTAATAAATATAATACATTTAAAAATGAATTTGAAAAATTCTTTATTATTGAGTTGTCTTGGCTGTATTTTCCCATTATATTAAGCATTGTCGAAAGTCAGTATATTGTTGTCTTAATCAACAGATTTCAGTATGTCAGGTAGCCAAAGAAACCACATATTCTCTGAGCATAACAGTAATGAAGACTGGCATTATCAACCTAAAGGAGTGGCTCTGAAATATGAGAATTACAGCTGGACAAACCAACAGAGGGCAGTATGTAGTTGCAAAATGGGGTCAATCACTTCAGTGCCTTTGTCTAAGATAAAAGCAGGTAGTGCTTCATTATTTATCAAATAAATTGTCATATCTGAAATGTGTTCTTTCAATGAAGTGATATATCTGGATTTAAGAAATCTGCTAGCATTTTTCTCTGACACTATGATTTAATTTTCCAGTAATACACAATGGATGTCATGAAGTCTTTTCCAAATAGTAGGCCTACAGTGGAAATCTGTCCATTCTGTGAATGTGTTTTACTTGAGGCAAGGCTGAGAAACAAACACATATAGCACAATATTTAATAACATTTATTGGTATATATGCTGATGGGTCCTTTATTAAAGTGATTTTGGACACTACTCTGATTCGACTCTGGTTCATATCGTACCTTTTTGGATTTAATATCCTCTTATGTTCATTCCACAAAAATGTCATGACAGATAGACATGTATGGACGTTTTTTGAGCATTTGCAAGGTGTTTTAGTTTCTTTAAATGCTCATATACAAGTAACAGATTGACACAGCAGCAGGATATACACGCAAATACCAATAAGTATGTTTAATGTAACATCTTTTTCATTTTTGCTTCATGTCTCAACAGCGAATGACTCACAGTGAACTGAAGGGTTTGTGAGAAGCGGTGAAGTCATGCATACAGATGGCAGTGCCGGTATTGGTGGAAATGATGCTTCCTGAACTGTTGTAGCGGCGGTCCCATAGGACTGAGCCACAGTCCAATAAGATGTCATGAAGACTAGACTGAGAGGAGCGCGCATCAGATCTCCCTCAATTAATCCCCTATTAGATGCCTGAGATTCATAGCTCACTGCCTTTGCTTACTGCGTTGGAGCTCAAATCTAATTAGACTCTCTCTCTTTCTCTCTCTCTGCTTCTCTTTCTCCATGTCCATCCCTCCTTAGATCGAAAGATAGACGGATCTTTCCTCACTGAGCCCTGTGGTTGGGTATTTTAGGTGTTCCTTCCTCCCTCCCTCTCTCTCCTCTCTCTCTCTCAGTATCTTATCCTTACAGCCACATACTCACTCTCAGTCTGTCCCTCTCTCTCGCACTCCTGCTTTCTCTCCCTCCCACTCTCTCTCTGTAACTCCCTCGCTCCTCTCATCCTCCTGTGACTTAGTTTGCCGTGCGCAACAACTGGCAGACGTCTGTCCTGTTCTCCGGCGAGGTGACGAGCTTGTTCGGGAGGAGATCCTGCACGTTTGGGCACATGGTCTTATTGCAGCGATGGATCGCCGGCACAACAACTTGAAGGAACGAAGGCACGGCATCTTCAGCCTTCCCCGTCACTGCCAGCTCAAGGCAGCAGACGAATGGGCGGCTTTGTGCTCAGCGGGTGCCACTCTGTAGAGATCTCTAGGGTAAGCCTGCTTCAGTGGAGTAAGGATTTGTGCCTGTTTTTTTTCTGCCACTACTTTGCCTTTTGTTCCTTTTGTGACTCGTCACAATATCGTGGGGGAAAAAAAGATTTGTTGCCTTGGGTATTGTGTGAGCTGATTGTCACTGTGCTGCAGATTTGTGTAATCGCTCTACTATCAGGGCGGTGGATATTTTTCTGCTGGATTTGTCAACTGTGTTTGCCGTATTAACATATTCATGGGATTCCTGCTCCTTCAATTAAATGGCAATCACTGGCAGGCAGCAGGAGCACTGTGTCAGTGAGCCTCTGTAATGATGTGTGAGTGGAATGAAGAGGAGCTTCACGAAAAAAAAAGAAGCCTTTTTTCGCTTCTGTCCACGTTTTGTCTTCTCTTTTCTTTCGTTTGTCCTCTCTTTGTCCACCTCTCATCATGTTTCGTTGTTTTGTTGTTCCCAAAAGCCCCAGAATGAAGGGAAAAGTCACAAAAGGATTGGGACAGTCACACTCGAGCACCTGCTGCAGGAAAAGCTTCTGGAGATGAAGCAGAAGATCATGTATTTTTGCTATTGGCCAGAGGAAGATGTTGTACCATGGGAACCTGGCTGTCTGCATGCTTTGGGGGGCATGGGAGGGTGGTCTTTTAGCTTCGAAAGGGCTGTCCAAACAAGATAAGAAGGGAGTTTGTTTTTTGACAAGCCCGTTGTGCTGAACCAGGGGTTGTGCTGCTGTCACAGTGTTTCCAGTGTGTTTTTTCTCTACTGTAGTCTTGTTTGGTGTGTGAATTCTGACTAAAATGTTGTAAGCATCAGTAGATGGGTGTGTCTGAGTGTTTCGAATGTGTTAGATAGCCACGGTCCATGTTTACGCCATGTTTTTGAATGTGTTGTGTTGGCTTTACACTGTAATGGTGAATCACCACTGTTCAGTACTCAGTCTCTTAATATTTGCATTTAAATGTTTTTTTTTTCCAATGGCATGCGAGAAATGTTTCAAGAAAGCTGCTGTAAACACATTTCGCACATTTACATCCTCCCAGCACAGAGAATCTTTAGATTTTTTTTTTATATGTTCATGCTAATTTGTGGTTCCATGTGATTGAGAAAGTGTGTATGAATGAATTCCACAAGGCTGGAAAAATACATGTTCTGATGTCCATCTTTTTCCACTTCCATTTGGGAGCTGCTGCACCCCTCAGAAAATGAGAGCCATAATAACAGTCATTGTTCCCCGTTTCTGACAGCCATCATTGCATTCCCTTTTTTCCCCCAAACGATCTGTAATTTGCTTCCCGCTGCTAATGGATTTTCTGTATGACTCCTCTTCTCTCTCTCTCTTTCTCTCTTCCTTCCTCCCTCCCTGAATGTGTGTGATGAGCATGCGAGACTTTGAAGGTGACAGTGTTTGACTGTTAATGTGCTGTGCAATAGTGACGTTAAACCTGTGGAGAAGAGAATGTCAAGCCATGCTTTTGTTTAATTCCTTCCTCCTTTACATCGTTCCCAGATTTGGCCTGGATGTTTGCGAGCGCTTCCGCCCCCAGAGGCCGGGCTGGACCGAGGACAGGACATGAGGTCCGTGAGCACCAGGTAAGATGATCCCCCTCACCATCTGTCTCTCCACATAACTAGTTAAACCCAGGAAGGGAAGCGTTTTACATGCAATATCCTCCCTCTCCTGCTACAAATGCAAAGTGTGTTCATTTCTGTCTGCAGATGCAACCTTTGACGGGGGCCTTGCCTTGTGGTAAAGGGCATCTTCAATCAATTCCCCTAGAGAGAAACTCTGCTTTGGCCTATGCCACTTTGGATGGCTGAAAGTCAGGCGAAGCCCCCTTTTTCTAAGGCTCTCTTCGGTGACGGGTATTCTTGGGTGGATAATACGGCTCTCGTTGTTATTGCTTAAGAATACGCGTAGTTGAGGAGAGTCATTGTCGACTGTCTTCGGGGAGATAACCTTCACTGGTCCCAAAAACCTTCTGGCTTTGCACTGTGGCCGTTTATGTAGCAACTAGATTTTCACTGTGGTTTGATTGATTACTGGAACAGAAGATAGACAGCTCTTGCTCTCATTGGATTGTCTCCACCTACATTGGCAAAGCGCCGCTTTATGTACTGCTATCCAACGAGTGGCATTTTGCATTTCACACAATTTGTTTGTTTTGTTTTTTTCATCTGAGTGTGCATGCAAGGGGCGGTTCATGGGGAACGGCGTTATTTTTGCTCTCTTCGGGGAGTGTTTTAGCGTACACATGCCTGCTTGCTGGCTGAAAGGAATGCATTTACTGCTCTTTATTGTTAGTCCTGAGCACCAGCGGGAGCCCCGGACTGCATGGGGTGTTCACACAGATTGATTTTGAGATGGCATTAGGCGTACAGTTTTCACTATTCAGCTGACAGCGATGGGAGGCAAAATGTCCACGGAATCTAAGAGGCTTTGCTATGAAAGGGGAGGGACTTCAAGTCTAATTACGAAACGCAGCTAAGCAGAAGCAGCATAATTGATTACATGAACGTATCTACTGGGCTCACAGCATCAGCTGTTTCCTTCTGATTGTAGCACAGTTTCTCGGGACACAAACTGATTGAATATCTTTTTTTTTCTCCTAGATAAAGACACACGTTCACATAATGTTCTTTTCCAAACCACTAATTACTTTTTAATGATGCGCTCAAATGTCTGAGTTAGCTTGTGCTGGTGAAAGCCAATGAGACCTGTGGCATATAAAGATGGTCAGTGTTTTAAAAGCATATCTTTCTCTCAGCTCTTATCTTAGGAGTATGTTGTTTGTATAATATTTAACCAAACTATTTTCATATAACTGAATGCAATTAAGATTAGCCTGAAATCTATTTTTAATGCCTTGTTTTTATAAACTTAAGATTTTACTGAATGACTGACAATTTTAGATGAAAAAAAAAACTTTTTTTATTATTTATAAATAATGTTTGTGTGGGTTACCATTTAATTGTTATACAGAACTGTTAAGAAACTGTAAATGCATAGCTTACTTTCATTCTCTGCTTTTTAAAAAAGGCCTGGAAGACAGAGGCAAAATGCAAATTGGCTGCTACTCTGTTTTAGTCACATTACCCACAGAGCTTGTGAAAATAACTAGAGGCTTATTAGAAATGCTCATGAAAAGACCCCATCACCAGAAACAAAGCATATTACTTATATTATTATGTAATCTAGTGATATAATGCTGATATTATATCCTATTACAAGGTTATATCAAGGAATATTATATTATATTATTCTTTAATTTATTGCTGTCATTAATTTATTGTAATGTAACTCTTTGTTACTGATGCACATTCAATGTTTTTTTTTTCACTGTAATTGTATTCAAAACTAGTATTTGTTGAATTATTTTACTCGACACTGAATGCGCCTTTATCATTAAGTCATGGCAAATGTTGTATCCAATGACAGTTTGAAGCCCTAAATAAACTCTCTATATAAAAGTCTGCAACATTGTTATGAATTTGTCATGACTTGAGTGAGTTTACTCTGCCTTCCCCTTGTTTCCTCTCTCTGTGTTAATAGCTTTCATACACCTGTATCTGTGCAGGTGTTTTCCTCTTTATGATTACCTCTCCCACCCACCAAGCTAATTTCAGCTTTGGAAAAAAAAGAGAGAGAGAGAGAGAAAAAACACTAAATAACCCATGGAAATTTCACTAGTTTACTAAATAACGACTTCATTTGGCACGCTCTTTCTCTCACTCTTGTGCAGACAGCCACATTAGTGGAGGTGTTTAACTATTGTGTAGCAGGGAAGCATTTCAAATACATTTGAACTTTATTCAGCTTTAAGACGTTTATCATGATGCATTCCCCTCTTGGGCTGCTATCAACAGCAGGCAGATACCCTGTGTCTCACTATAATGACTCTTTAAAACTAATCTATTTTTGGGTGTTTGTGACACATACCCTTAGTGCGAAACTTGGATCAAGCGCTCCATTTCACCAGCATTTTGGGGAGAAGAGATTGTGCTATGGGGAAAGAAAAAAACCTGTTAAAATGCAACTCTTTGATCAAAATGCATCTTACAACTGTTCTGTATTTTTACAAGATGCATTGCCCACTTGATTCTTGTGCTGGCAAATGCTGGTTTGCCTTACAGCAGTTAACAGAAATAAGCTGACAGATTCTTGTATGCCAACTGCTACCCAGAATTCTGTGTAGGCAAACGTGATCTAGACTAGACATTAGCACACACTCCAAAGACTGCATACTTGGCTGAGTTCGAAGCTGCGCTATCAGCTCACCCATATGATATGAGAATGCTGTTCATGTGTGCATGTGAGCGGGCGCTCTGTGTTTTTATCCCTTACAGAGGCAGAGATGTTGGATACCTTAAAAACTCAGGCGGTGCCACCCACAAAGCTCTTATCAAGAGACCCTCAGCTTTTAGATACGTATCAGAGGCCAGTCGTAGTTCTATTTAAAGGGCCAAAAAGAGGCAAAAGTATCTGAAGTTGAAGATGGAGAAACTAGGGTCTTGCGATTGTTTGCTCAAGGCTATTAGATCAACGAATGCATTGTGGCGACTGAAAGCTCTCAGCAAGGCCGTCGCAGGCCTCATGGTCAAGTGGCTGCATTTAAAACATTTGAATACTCTGAAAGGGCCACGAAATTGTGTTTTGCCCATCTCTATCTCTCTGTCTCGGCCTTGCTCGCTCTCCCTTCCCCCTCCCTCTCCACTCTCGTATAAGCTCTGACCTTTTGATACATAATCATCTCCTGGGGGCTGCACACAGAGCCTTTGTTTACTCCATCATCAGGACCACCTTCAGACAAGAAGCAGCCCTTCTCTTCCCTCTCCATGCAGGTCATATCTTTAATTATTCTGTGATAATTAGTCCAGCAGGGCATTTTCATCTGCATTGATATATGTGCAGTTCAGGGTAGGACAAGGTTATATCAAGGAATATTATATTATAATATTCTTTAATTTATTGCTGTCATTAATTTATTGTAATGTAACTCTTTGTTACTGATGCACATTCAATGTTTTTTTTTTCACTGTAATTGTATTCAAAACTAGTATTTGTTGAATTATTTTACTTGACACTGAATGCGCCTTTATCATTAAGTCATGGCAAATGTTGTATCCAATGACAGTTTGAAGCCCTAAATAAACTCTCTATATAAAAGTCCGCAACATTGTTATGAATTTGTCATGACTTGAGTGAGTTTACTCTGCCTTCCCCTTGTTTCCTCTCTCTGTGTTAATAGCTTTCATACACCTGTATCTGTGCAGGTGTTTTCCTCTTTATGATTACCTCTCCCACCCACCAAGCTAATTTCAGCTTTGGAAAAAAAAGAGAGAGAGAGAGAGAAAAAACACTAAATAACCCATGGAAATTTCACTAGTTTACTAAATAACGACTTCATTTGGCACGCTCTTTCTCTCACTCTTGTGCAGACAGCCACATTAGTGGAGGTGTTTAACTATTGTGTAGCAGGGAAGCATTTCAAATACATTTCATGCAGGTCATATCTTTAATTATTCTGTGATAATTAGTCCAGCAGGGCATTTTCATCTGCATTGATATATGTGCAGTTCAGGGTAGGACGCTCGCTTTGTGAGTTTAAGAGCGCACGGAGGTGATCGGTATGCACGCCATCTGCCCTCCAATTGCCTTCGACAATTTCGCTGCGGAATAAATGGAGGCCTATCGGCACAAAACAAAATAAGCAAATCAATTATCTGCTAATAGCACTACGCATTTCGCATGTAGCGTGGGCTCTCCGTGAGAAACAATCTGTCAGTTCCTCGCTTAACTGATGCGAGATCGACTCAAATGGGTTTTAATATAACACAACATTCACTCTTTGGATGTTCATGCACTTCTTTGCTAATTAAATAGCCATGCATCCTGTCGTTGCGGCTAGTTTAACTGTGTTTTGTCAGGGCAAATTACAAACGAGGCATCGGTAGAAATCAACAGCTCTTTCAGAGGTAGATTTTAAACATTCAGTGCCTGATAAGTCAAAGTACGAAATAAAACCTACTCGGAGAGGCAGTTCACTCATCCAGCTTTGTTTCATCCTCGGTAAGATTGACACCAACGGGAATTCCAGATCAACAGTTGCCAGTTTTGTGTGCTTAGAGCTGACACATTGACACACATAGCAGTGCATCTCTCTGTTAAACAAATGGCTCATTGAGCCGCGGCTGACTCTGAGATCAAATAAAAGCTTGCTTAAATCCTCTCAAGGAGGACAAACTCTGTTTCTGTCAGCAAGATGAGCGAATGTTGTATTCGCTACTAATCAACTTTCACACTTCAAGCTCGCTTCAAGAGCTAAGCGTGCAGCCGATCCATCGCCCTGAAACCCACAAGAGCACGCGTGTTGCTATCACAATGTTTTCGGGATGGGCCCCGGCCAGATGTTGTGGGTCCAGATGCGCACGTCTTGCTCTTTTCTCACTTGTGCTTTATCACTCTGACTGCCGGTGAAGATCTCCTGGGGGCTGCACACAGAGCCTTTGTTTACTCCATCATCAGGACCACCTTCAGACAAGACCCCCCTCCTCCCGCAGCCCTTCTCTTCCCTCTCCATGCAGGTCATATCTTTAATTATTCTGTGATAATTAGTCCAGCAGGGCATTTTCATCTGCATTGATATATGTGCAGTTCAGGGTAGGACGCTCGCTTTGTGAGTTTAAGTGCGCACGGAGGTGATCGGTATGCACGCCATCTGCCCTCCAATTGCCTTCGACAATTTCGCTGCGGAATAAATGGAGGCCTATCGGCACAAAACAAAATAAGCAAATCAATTATCTGCGCCACTGCAGCTCTTTTACCGAGCACTACGCATTTCGCATGAAGCGTGGGCTCTCCGTGAGAAACAATCTGTCGGGTCCTCGCTTAACTGACGCGAGATCGACTCAAATGTTTTTTTAATACAACTCAACATTTGCTCTTTGGATGTTCATGCACTTATTTGCTAATTAAATATAGCCACGTGTCCTGTCGTCGCAGCTGATTTAACCGAGTCTTGTCAGGGTGTATCGCAATCGAGGCATCGGAAGGAATCAACAGCTCTTTCAGAGGTAGATTTTAAGCATTCTGTGCCTGATAAGTCAAAGTGCGAAAATAAAACAGACTCAGAGAGGCAGTTCACTCAGCCAGCTTTGTTTCATCATCTGTAAGATTGACACCAATGGGAATTTCAGATCAACAGTTGCCAGTTTTGTGTGCTTAGAGCTGACACATTGACACACATAGCAGTGCATCTCTCTGTTAAACAAATGGCTCGTTGAGCCGCGGCTGACTCTGAGATCAAATAAAAGCTTGCTTAAATCCTCTCAAGGAGGACAAACTCTGTTTCTGTCAGCAAGATGAGCGAATGTTGTATTCGCTACTAATCAACTTTCACACTTCAAGCTCGCTTCAAGAGCTAAGCGTGCAGCCGATCCATCGCCCTGAAACCCACAAGAGCACGCGTGTTGCTATCACAATGTTTTCGGGATGGGCCCCGGCCAGATGTTGTGGGTCCAGATGCGCACGTCTTGCTCTTTTCTCACTTGTGCTTTATCACTCTGACTGCCGGTGAAGATAGTTTCACAGATTGCTGTCGAACAGAACACTACGGCTTGGCTTGTGCGTAGATCAGTTTTCATGATACATCTAACTCTCACAGGATTGGCCAGAACCCTGCCGAGAGAGTCTGTGCTGCTACAGCCATCTGGCATGCGTTGGGTCAGCAATGCCTCCCTGCCCTCTGTTTTGGCCTCTATCTCAATCCTGCCCAGAGTTGTTTAACATATATTTACTGTCTGCTTGCCAAATGCTCATCTTTATAATTTTTTCCCTGTGCTATATAACAGGTTAGGACTGCTGGTTGTTCTTGGAAGACTGCATGGTTTGAATTAGTTAGCCAATTTAGCTAATTAGTCATTTAACTGATGTTTCTATCCACTGTGATGAACAGTGTGCTTAGTGCTATGACAATCCCACTGGAGCAGGCAGGGGTTAAGTGCTTTCCTCAAAGGTGCAATGGTGATTTTTCATGGTGTCTAAGTGTTTCAGGATATGAACAGTCACGGTTGGATGAAAGTGTATGCTAAACGAACAAATGTAAAAGTACAAATAGCAAAGCTTTGAGTTTAATTACATTTCTCAGTAGTAATGTGGTAGCATCGCTAGTTTTTAAACCGTTTAGCTTTTCTGGCTGTATTGTGAATTTTCTTTCCTCATTGGTAAAAAGTGGTACAAAGTACATAAATGTATACTTGAGTTCAAGTACAGATACCCTATTAAATAATAGTCTTGTAAAAGTACTAGTTTGAAATTTTACTTGAGCTGTAGTCCATTTTCAAGAACTACAGCAAACGGCTCGTTTGGACTACAGCGTTTGGTTTCCAGGCTTTGTGATATCACAAAGCGGCTCATTAGAATTTCATTACAAATAATTCCCGCCTACAGAAATTTGAACGGTTGGGGGGTGGGTAGGGGTGAGGTCGTGGTTAGAACGCTTCGTTGAGTGAGTGCATCAGACAAGACGACGAAGAAGAAGAGCTGCTGCGCTGTAGCCTCAATTTTTTGGCATGTCTAGAACAGCGGTTCTCAATTCCAGTCCTCGCGTACCCCCGCTCTGCACATTTTGTGTGTTGCTCTTATTGCTTCATACGTTTGTTATATTTGACTGTAAGTGCCCTGCGAAGTGGACATTGCCGGATATTCCTCCATGATTCCAGTTTGAAGGGAGCATATATGTTCCATACAAAGGGCATTTAAGTGTGCGAGACGTGAATTTAAATTGTATTTATTTACAGAGGTATATTATGTCCCACTTCACACTTCTCTAGTAAGTTTCGTTTGTGTGTGAAGACGCTGCAGGCAGCGGTGCAGCGCAAATCTGTAAATGAATATTCCGAAGTGAAGTCAACTTCAACGGATTTCCCCTGCTCAGGGAGTAGGGACGGGAGTAATGGACACTGTGTAGGGACCATGTCAATCGGAACACAGTTCATGCACGGAGCTCACTTCTAACGAGATAATGATCTGAATCAGGTGTGTTAACAAAGAGAGACGTGCAAAACATGCAGAGCAGGGGTACGCAAGGACTGGAATTGAGAACTGCTGGTCTAGAACAATTCTTACAAATATAACACGACATAGCTGAGCGCCGCGGACAGACGCCGAACGATGCCGCCGGTGTGCCTACACTCATAGAAAATAATGTATTTTAATTTTAAAGATATGTGCACTTCTCGTCCAGTGCGCGACCGCCTGAAACGCAGTTTTTTTCACCTCCGTGCCCAAACGTCTTTGTTTGGGCTTCCGAAAGCGAATGATGTCAGGAAACAGTGGTTGCAATTTATTTTTTAACTCTGTTCCTGAGCATTATAACCCCAATTTGCTATTGTGTGCAGCGCATTTTACTGAGGACAGCTTCCACAACACGAGTGAGAAGAGCCGAATTCGCCAAAAGCTTTTATTGAAAGACGGAGCAAGGGGCGTGGCAGTACTGAAACACCGTCTAAGCTGTTCGCCAATCACAATGCACTGGGACATCTAACCAATCACAACACATTTTGTTTTTCGGAAGGCGGACCTTCATCAAAGCCAGAGCTAATCGAGCCGTTTGTGCCAGCCTGAGGAGAAAGGTATTTTATTAATGTAAATTATGTGAAAAAGAATGTGTTTTTCGAACCACCAAGCATGAGAGCATGTTCTAGTACACCCCCAAAACAAAATCAAGACTTTGTAAAAGAGCATAATAGGACCCATTTAAGTGAGTTGGCCAAGCATGTTAGCAGAATCATCTAAAAAAGTTTACGATTCAGTCTGAATTCAGTCTAAACACACTGAATCAGCGGTTTGTAAATTAGTTACATTGCAGCAGTTTGTTACTTAATAATAACCTTTTAAAGAATAAAATATTATAAAAATTTTCAACAGTACCCAACAACGTTAAAAAGTACCACAGCATTTCTGTTGTGTTGTTTGTTGTTTTATTGTTGATGTTTCTGATGTATCTTGGCATACTTCGTAAACAATCATTCAGTACTAATCGTTCGGTGTTGATGTTCAGTGGAGTGAGTCCAATTGCAGCTGACTATTTTTAATATTTCATTTTTATAAAAAAATAAGAATAGCTTAAATGTACAAAGGTAAATGTAGTGTAACTACCTTTCTCAAAACCAGGGTTTCTTGGTTCTCTGGCGTTCCCCTAGGAGTTTGTGAGTTGATGTAAATCTAATAATTAAATCATAAAAATGCATGTTTGAAAGTTTAAATAAAGGATTTAAAAATAAAATCTGTTACAATAAATAACATTTATTTACCTGCATGTCTTGTGACCATTAACCCAGCTAACAAAAATAAGTTCTAAGAACGTTTGCTAACATACCTAAGTTATGAAAACGTTATTTATGAATGCTCTCTGAAAGTTCAAAATGTAAAGTTTTTTAAATGTTTCTAAAACAAGTAGTAACATTTAAAAATTGTTATATAAATGTCCAACTAAAATATGTGAGAAAAAAAGTTCCATAAACGATGTAAAAATAATACTTTTATGCTAACATTTTGAGAACATGATTAAAGACCAGAAATCTCTGAATGGACATTCTATTAATGTTTCTGCAAGAATGTTTATTCATAACTTTGAGAGAACCTTGCCAGATGTTCTGAGGAAGTTCCCTGTTAGCTGGGTACCAAAAATGGAGAACAAGTGGACATGCAAATGTGTTCTTAAATGTTACCTTAAAGCTCAGGGACTCATCAAGTAAACATTTTATGTCAAAAGGGGTTCACAAAAAAGTTTGGGCATACATTTGCAAACAAAATCAGTATTTTTTTCTGTAAATTAATTGTTTACTTAGCTAGCTTGCCCAAGCACTGAGATATAAGCTCACAACCTTTCAATTACTAGCACAGAACTTTAACCATTAAGCAGCACCGTATGCTATACAAAGGTGCATCACAGCAGTTCATTATTTTTTCCGTTATATCCTTTATAATGGAATATACCATGCTGCTTCTTGTCACATATACTTAAGCTGTTCCTCCAGCACTTGCTGATGGAAACCTGCGAGACCTCCAGTGAGTACAGGGATGAAGTGGAGAGGACTGCAAGGGCTGACGCTTTTCTTGTTAAAGTAACCCAAAGGTCAGCCACAACCCGATCCTTCCAATCCAGGTAGAGCTGCCGGCAAAGCTGTCCAACGCTTCGCTTTTTCTCAGTGCCCCCAAATCCTTGACTGGCAGTCAAAACAGCCCTGAGCAGAATCAGAGGTGTAGTTGACCGCCTCTCGTCTGCGCTTTGCAAACCATCCCTTCAAGTCGCCTCTAATCCTCTGCTAGCCCAGCTGGTCGCGGCGCCTTTAATCCCGATGCTTTCTGACAGAACTGAGCCCAGGCCTGAAGTTTAGGCTCTGCTTGCTTGGGAGAAATAAGGTGATGGTGAGAAGCGTTTCAGAGCTCAGCCAAACAGAGCCGAGTCTGGATGCATCCGATGACAAACAGACACAGTTTGTCCCGGATCTGCCTTATGGCTGATGGTTAGTGAGCCTGAACCTGCTCTGTTATCATTCAACACGCTTTTCTCTGCAGTCTTCCATCAGTGTCAGATGGAGGAAAGCAGAGATGACAACAAATAGTAGCTTCTAACCTCTGATGTTTAAAGAGATAGGACTGGTTAAAAATAGTGTGTTTGAAAACATGCTCTCAAGTTAAGAAAAAGGTTGTTATTTGCTTTCAGCAGGTCTCCTTTTTAGGTGCCAATTTCATATGCTGCAAAGAATCATGCTTTCTCTCACTCTCTCTGTAGTTTTCCAATAAAAATACCTAAACATTATTAAAACATAATAAAGGGAAACTACACTACTGTTCAAAAAAGGGTTTATTTTTTTTATTAATACTTTTGTTCAGCAAGGACACATTACATTAATAAAATGTGAAAGTAATGCCATTTATAATGTTACAAATGGTTTCATTTGTGTTATATTTCTGAAAAAAAAAGTTTTATGGTTTCCACAAAAAAAAGAAAAGAAAATTAGATATTGATGGAATGATGCTGAAAATTCAGCTTTACCATCACAGTAAATAAATTACATGTTAAAATGTTAAAATAGAAAATATTTTAAGTTGTAAAAATATTTGATCAAATAAATGTAACACGACAAGCATATGGGATTTCTTTCAAAAATCTTAACAACCCCAAACTTTTGAACAGTAATGTATTTTTAATGGAAAACAAGAGAGAAATCCTTATTCAAAAGTTGTTTTCTCTTTTTTTTCTTTTTGCAGTGTTTCATAAAATCCCTACATTTCATTAGATGTTGCATTGTAATTTTGCATATTGTCTTTGCTGGGATTTCTGTGCTCAGTTTCGGTAAATTTTGTGTGTGTGAGGTGACCGACTGGCTTTCTTCTCAATTCAGTTAAATTCAAGTTTATTTGTACAGCGCTTTTCACGATACAAATCATTGCAAAGCAACTTTACAGCAAATTAAGTTTCTACAATATTTAGTGGTAGCTTATCAATGGTGACTGTCAGTTAATGTACATATGGCAGAAATGTACAGAAAATCAATTAAAGACGTAATCAAACAGACGATGAACACTATTAACAGCAATTATTATATGATGCAATCAAACTTATAGCAAAATGTGGTAGTTCTGTAAGCTCTTCTCAGGGGTCTGTTTTCGAATGACGTTCTTTTTCATGTTTCCACCAAAGATGTGCTGCTAGATTCAGACCTCTGTGGAACACTAAAGGGAAAATGAAAGAGTGTTAATGTTTAATGCTCCACCAACAACAGAGAATAGGAAGTTAATATAAAATGTCATGTACTTTGAACCTCGACATTTGATTCAATCTGAATTTTCACAGACCTGTCATTTAAATGAATTACTGTATCAATTAATTGGAATGACTGGGAAGCTGTGTGGTTCCTCCTGGAACAATATTGCAGTATATTTCTCTGTTGTTTCATCATATCAGAAATAGTTATAGTTTCCAATATTCTTTTTGTTCTGGATGTCTGCCAAGTTCTACACAGGCAGTGTTGCCAGACGGCAGGCAGTTTCAATCCAGAATGCTAAGACCTACTGTGGTTGGCAGAGAAGAAAAACATTCGGAGCTTGACATTTGTTAATGCTTTGTCCTAATCCATGGAAGACATACATGTAGAACAAAGAAAGTGAATAAAAATGAATAGGAATTCTCTAATTTCTCCATAAAGAACGCGGAAACTGTTGAGTGTGCAGTTGAAGAGAAAGAAAGAAAAACACTTACACTGAAAGTCATGGCAAAAAAAGTCCAGGCTGAAAACTGATGAAAGAGCTCTAATTTTCCATGCATGCTGCAAATAGGACATTTCCTTGTGCTACTCTTTTCAGAGACATCAAATGTTCTGTGTCACAAACATTATTTACGGAGGTTTTCTCAGAAGCCTAACAAGAAAAAGAAAAAAACGAAAGGAAAGTGGAAAAAAGGGAAAGTGAACCAAGGTCTGTTTTCTCTCTTCCCTGTCGCTGATACTGTCACAGGAGGTAGCCTGTTAAACGCAGGAAACCGTTTGGTGTGTTTCTCTCTCTCTGACTGCCACACAACACTGTTTGTCGTTCCCTTTTGAACTGTTGCCTACTGGATCAAAGCATGCATGAAAGTGTGCAGGTTAGTTAAAACCAGAGATGTGTTGAACCACGTACCATATTCACACACACAGAGCTCAGTCACTAAGGATAGCTCCACTCTGATGATAAAGCAATGTGCTTGTGTAAAAGGTATGTGAGACTGCAAATGAAAGAGACCTATTGATGCTGAAGAAATCACAGGTATTTTTGAACCCACAAAAAGTAGAAAAAAAATTCTTAAATGTTATAATAACTGCCAGATTAATTGGTTGCTATTTGGCCATTTTGAGAGCATCTGTAAAATTACGTCTGCTTGGCTGTGATTTTATCATGTAATACTTCCCAAATCCACTGACAGTCTTGCCGATGAATAAATAGACATTAAAACAAATTTACATTTTGTGTTTTAGTGAATTTTGAATATTTTGTAAAATAAATGAAGTAATTAATTTTAATTATTTTGCTATCATTGCATTTTATATACACAAACATTCAGAAGTTTGGGGTTGGGGCAATTATTGTCACTAAAGCTGCATTGATTTGATACAGTAAAATACAGTAAAACAGTAATAATGTTAAATATTTTTAATAGTGAGTGCAAAGTTGAATTTTCAGCAGCCATTATTCAAGTCTTCATTGTCACATGATCCTTCAGAAATCATTCTAATATGCTGATTTGCTGCTCAAGATATATTTCTTCTTATTATCAATGTTGAAAACAGTTGTGCTGCTTAAGATTTTTGTGGAAACTGTGACACAATTATTGGATGAATAAGAACATTTAAAATGTATTTAAAATATAAATCAACAGTACACATGCCTTTACCGTCACTTTTGATCAGTTTAATGCATCTTTGCTGAATTAAAAAAAACGTACTGACCCCAAGCTTTTGAATGGTAGTGTAACCTCTATATAAAAATAATTGTGCATGTTGTTGAATATATTATATACATAATATAATAAAATATATGCAAAGCAATTTAATGTTAGCAAAATAATTAGAATACTTATTTTAAATATAATATATATATTACATTTTAAACACAATTATTTGACACAAAATGTGCAATTTGATGTTTTTCTGTTTTGTTTTGTTTTGGTTTTATCATTTGTCAACACCAGTATCTGTATAAACAACCCATATCAATGTCCTTTTTGTTCAGTATTAAATTTCTGATCATCTACATGCAACCTCTTCAAAAATGTTTAAAGGCCTTTAAATATATAGCCGGCTGTTTTGTTTTACAGCAGGGCAGTGAAATATCCCAGTGTACTGACAGCAGCTCCTTTCACAAACGACTAATCAAGCCGCCTTCCTTCGCTTTGAAAATGAAAGGACACTTATCTGATGTCAGGTTTGTTACTGCCCAAGGACTGAGATCATTTCTCTTTCAGCACACAAACGCTGGGTGACGAGAATCAATCAAATGCTGATTCACAGAATTGGCCAACACGGAGGAGAGGAAAAATTCACGGGAGCCAAGTGTGTCATCTGTTGCCAGAGTCTGTATGCGTGATGACAATGCTGTGCTGGATTCTGGTCCAGAACACTGGGCCTGTACTACTACAGCTGCTTGATTATAATGATATTCTGACCCCTGCTGATTCTAGAGGATCCACAATCCCTCTGATCAGTAAGTTGCCTCGGGCTTATCAGCTCTCAGCATGAGGAGGCTGCTGTCCTGAACATAAATATTAGATTTGAAAAATATAGGGCGAATATGAATCTAAGGAAGAGCAAATAGAAAATACTGTTTGGGACGTTTTTGTGATTATCTCTCTGTTTGTATTATCACATCTAAATATTTAAATGAAAGATGTGTACCGCATTCAAAGTGCACTAAACTCTGCATTACTGTAATTATAATGAGTGGCAAAAATAATTGTCTTGTGGAAACGACTAACACTGTGTTGAATGATTATAATGAGTGACAAAAATAATTGTCTTGCCATAAAGCACAACATTGCGTTGAAGGCTAAGTAGACTGCAAAAACACTTGAGGTGCAAACAAGCAACACTCATGCACACACATACACAGACCCGGAGGCACACACACACACACACACCACTGAGAAGCTCAGCTCAGCTCCAGAGTTGCAGATTTGAAAAATAAAGCTCCTCAGCAGTCGGCAGGTGTTTGAACATCAAGCTCTGCTCACGTTTGGCCTGCTGTGTTGGGTTGGAGAGAAACCCGCTCTGACTGCAAAGACGAGAGATGCAAGCAGGCAGGAGGAATAAACACTAGTGAATGGAAGGTGAAGTGACCTATTTCTGCATGCGATGGCAGAGGTGTCTACATAAAAACAGCAAAACAAAGCTTCTTGTCTTAAGGCTAAATGGAATTACAAGTCTGATAAGATGCGCTGTATGTTCATTCTTTCATTCCGTCTCGTGTACTACAGCACAATATTACGATGAAAAACACATCTGTTGGAAATATTTGTTTTTATAATAAAGTAGAACTCTGTAAATGGCTTTGTGTGATGATTTATGTACTCTGACATTGTTTAGACACATTGTTAGCTCAAGTTTGCACTGATTTAAATGAAACAAAAAGGAGAAAATGTGTGAAATTATTTGTTTAACATGAGGTGGATCTTAGATAAATCTCACCTACATTTTAATTGTATTTTTGATTACCAACATTTCCATATTTGAATTTCTATGGCTGTTAAAGCTAAAATCTATAACAATAACACATGTAACTAGTTTTTAACAAAATAACATTATACCTCACTCTTAAAAATAAAGGTTCTTTATTGGCATCTATATGATTCCATGAAGAGCTTTTAACATCCATGGAACCTCTCCATTCCACAAATTCTTTATAGTGGGGAAATGTTCTTTAGATCATTAAAATGTTCACACAAAGAAAACTGTTCACTAAAAGGAATTATTTGGAGAACTCAAAGCGTTTCTTTAATGGCATTGCTGTGAAAAACCCCTTCTGGAACCATTCTTTTTAAGTGTGTTGAATATTGCATAATACCACAGCTCAGAGACATGGTAACTTGGAGTCATCAGACTTTGAACCTCAGGTTTACAGAGGAAAGAAAGAGGGGGAGGAGCCAGGGACATAGTTTTGATAAGCCACTCCCCTCACAGTGAGACTGGCTCAAAACATTTAACCCTACATTCCACTCTGGAGCCAAGAGTTTTTCATCTTTGAGTGCTCTGACACCATAAGGTATTTTGAAATATGTAATTTGACCCAAGTCATATCAATACGCAGTAAAATTATATGAACTTACCAATTATGACAACAATATTCAGATTAGATCTGAAAAATATCAGTATCATAATATGAAATAGATGAGTGTGTATCATGTACAGTTCAAAAGAATTATATCGACACTGGACTGTATATTTAAATGTGTATGTAAGCTTTATGATTATTCATAACATGAATAACATTCATAACGTGAATTAACATTCACACTTAAACAATTAATTTCGGTAACACTTTACAATAAGGTTCATTAGTTAACTACATTAGTTAACATGAACTAATAATGAACTGCACTTATACAGCGTTTATTAATCTTTGTTAATGTTAATTTCAACATTTACTAACACATTATTAAAATCTTGTTAACATCAGTTAATGCACTGTGAACTAACATGAACTAACAATGAACATCTGTATTTTTATTAACTAACGTTAGTGAAGATTAGTAAATACAGTAACAAATGTATTGCTCATGGTTAATGCGTTAGTTTATACATTAATGTTTAACTAATGAACCTTATTGTAAAGTGTTACCTTAATTTCAAACTGTAATATAAAAATCATATGAATTCATGAGATTAATGACATATATATGTTACCCTGAACCACAAAACCAGTAATTAGTAGCACGGGTATATTTGTAGCAATAACCAACAAGACATTGTATGGGTCAAAATTATAAATTTTTCTTTTATGCCGAAAATCATTAGGATATTACATAAAGATCATGTTCCTTGAAGATATCTTGTAAATTTCCTACCATAAATATATCAAAACTTAATTTTTGATTAGTAATATGCATGGCTAAGAACTTCATTTGAACAACTTTAAAGGAGATTTTCTCAATATTTTGATATTTTTGGACCCTCAGATTCCAGATTTTCAAATAGTTTTATCTCGGCCAAATATTGCCCCATCCTAACAAACCATACATTAATGCAAAGCTTATTTAATCAGCTTGATGTATGTATTCAGCTTGATGTATAAAATGTATAAAATAGTTTTAAAATATTGACCCTTATGACTGGTTTGGTGGTCCAGGGTCACATATGTATAAATGGAAATATTAAAATATGTAAATTATTCATGTAAACAGTTTATTTTTTATACATAAACTGTATAGATAGATAGATAGATTTATACAATTAGATATTGTATGTATTTAATTAAATATTGAAAACAGGGGTTATAAAATCAACACGTGCACGTGCAGCCAAGCCTTATACCCTCCATGAAACTTTGACCCTCTGAATTTCGTCTGTTTTCGGAATCTACCATTTCACCTAACTACTTAAATGTTGGCCGTTCGTGTAAATTTAAAAAGAAATGAATAGGGTGAAAAGAGACAGAAGATGTGAGCACAGGTGGTTTAAGAATAGCACTTTATCATGTCTGCGTCAATACAAAGTTCACAGCTGCTGCTGAGGTGAGTTGTGATCGGTGACATAATGGACTAGTCGCGTGTTTTTAGAGCGTGTGCTTAGATCTGCTGGAGTCGAGCGCTCTCGAGTCTCTATAACGGAGGAGAGATCGGATCACAATACTGCAGATCGGACATAATGGCTACAATGCTGAGCAAAGAATTGCCGGATATCGAGGTAAAGCGGCATGCATAGTGCATCTGAGCTCTGTATATTTCGTTCGGTAAGACGTTTTTACACACTCATCTGTTGCTAGACTTTTTTTGGGCACGTGTCCATGTTTTAAAGTCAGGTAAGATGATTTGTGTGGGAGACTGCGAGAGAAAACTTTGAAAGTTGCACTGTTTTGCATAACACAGACACATCGAAAGAAGAAAAATAGGCGAATAAATGAAAATAATGCTTGATTTTAATAAAACAAAAATCTGAACTTTAATATTATACTTGTTCAGTATATTTGATTTCAACCTAATTTTAATTGTTTATTGCACAGCATTAAGATATTTATGATAATGATGATTATATTATTATGAATTATGATTTAGCACTAAATGTTGGTCCATTTACAGTTTTCATAAGATAATTTTCTTCTCCAGTCTTTAATATTTACGCTTGAATGACAGTTAAAATCCTTCTGAATGTTTTAAAAGGTTAAAAGGTGGAGATGAATAAAAGGTCAAATGAGTAAGTTTTTTTTTTTAACATGGCCTTGTGAGCTGCTAGGAAGAGATTTCAGGACCTTGGACAGGGACTCGTTCAGCAGCTCTCAGTAGCTGTTCAACACTGATGAAGCCATAATTAGCAGCTTAATGAAAATGCACAGTTCCAATTTAAGGATCATTTCCTCCAGATAAACAAGTGTACAGTCACATATGTTCCACAATTTCATCTGATGTACAATGCACTTTGGAGACAACAGGCCCATTGATTAGTGAGCAGTGCATGATTGATGGCCTACTTTTTTTCTTTTTTTTCTTTTTAGATTTCAAAGCAGTAAACGTTATTTTTAAATCATGTTTTGTTTCTGTCAAGTGCAGTTAAGTAAGCAGGTTGCTAATTTAGAGGTTAAATTAGTCTAGAAAATCAGAGGCATTAAATGTTTTTTAAAGAATTCATGTCCCCGAATTAAAATCAATTAACCTAATCAAAACATAAGAAGGCATAATCGTTGTAATTTTGTTCCTTTTGAAATGATGCTTCAATTCAGGCCTGTTCTTAACTTTAGTGTCTCTATATTTCCAGTATTAGTTCCTGCTGTCCGTAGCGTTTGCCATGTTTGATCTAGCATTAGCACATCTGATTTACATGGATCTTATCTATTAGTGGCAAGCCTAAGAGAAACGGTCTTCTTTATGATGTCTTGGTATGCACAGCACACACCGGATGACATCTCTGCTCAGGTGAGATAAAGCTTTCTCTTTTAATTTGAGCAGATATGGGCATTGACTTTCATAGAGAAAATAGAACTGTTACTGACGACTCTCATTAGCATTTCTATTCATGAGTGTTATGACTATGGCAACGTGACCTTGGCGTGCAGAGTGCACTTAAAACGTGCTCTAAACGACTCCTGTCTGCCACTGAAAATACCTCACTAAATGTCATAATAATGGCTGTCCGTGGGGCAATTAAATTGGCCATTCATTTTGGCAGTGCTGTCAGACGTCTCATTTTAATATCCTGCTTTTCCGAGAGCACTAAATGTGTGCCTTTGTGTGTTCTCACGGATTCATTAAAAAATCCTCCGGGATGGCCATCAGTGTTCGTTAAAAACCAGATTAATGTGGCCGCTTACACAAAGGGCTACGGCTTTTTATGGAAGGCCCCGAACCCCAACAATGACCACTTCCTGATAGCGAGTCAAGTACCGTGATAGAAAATTGTCGACTTAAAAGCCAAAATTGCAATATGAACGTTATGAAAGTCCCATTAGCTGACAGACATCCATATCATGGATGTCAAAGTCAGATGCTGTACCTGCTGGAGCTTTTATCCATGCCGTAAAAAAAAGCAGTGCTTTTCGCGTTCAGTAGGAAACTTGGGAACATTTATAATCCAGTAATGGTCTGCGATTACATGCGGTGCTTACCAAGACATTGGCCTCATGACATATGCTACTGATGTAAGTCCTTACGTAAATGGTTACATAGTGATTGCACAAGGTAGATACACTGCTCTCCGTCAGGGATGCAAAAGTGTGTACTTGTTTAAAACAGATTAGTTAGGAAGGAGGAGCTTTTTTTCTTTTTGAACAACTGCATTTAGTGTGTTTACTAAGGCTGATACATAAACAGATCAAATACTTGAGTAATATTCATTTTTTAGATCTAAAGATACCAGAATTTAACAAAACAATTTGACAAGACTTTAGTATAGGGACCAATTCTCAGTTTCTTATTAGCATGCCTATTATTAACATATTGTTGTTTATTAGTACTTATAAAGCACATATTCTGCATGACCATAGTTAATAGCGAGAATTGGACCTTAAAATAAAGTGACCAACAATTTTAATAATTTTATGATGCAAATTAAATTAAAATAAGATAGATATTTTCAGATTAGAATGATCTCTAAGACTGGAGTAATGACTGCTGAAAATGTATTTGCCATCACATAAATAAATTAAATTCAATATATATATATATATATATATTCAAATGGAGTACAGTTATTTCCAAATGAAAACTTTTCACACTTTTTTTACTGTATTTTTTACTGTATTTTGGATCAAATAAATGCTGGCTTGGTGAGCATAAGTCACTTCTTTCAAAAATAAAAACATTAAAAATTGTAGTTATTAAAACAAAAAATTCACCACTAATATAGTGAATAATGGTTTGAGAACTGTATATTAAATGTTTATAGGCTTTGATTATTCATTAAATTAACATTTCCCATAAATGAATAATTATAATATCTTTGATATTAAAATAAAATACAATTTATATGAATGAATTAATACTAGATAGATAGATAGATAGATAGATAGATAGATAGATAGATAGATAGATAGATAGATAGATAGATAGATAGATAGATGGAAGCATAGGTGGCACTATATATTACTACCCTATGAAATTCTTGCAAATTGTATGTATAGAAAAGATACCAGAATTCAACAAAACAAAACATTCTTTATCATTAAATGTTCAGAATGTTCAGACCTTCAGAAAAAAATCCTGTTGTGTAACAAAATGTGTTTGAATGAACATTGATGAGCCAGCAACCCTTCAGCTTGGGTTATCATACTGTCATCCACTCAACCAGTTCATGACCCTAAGTCAATGATTAACCCGGGCACAAGTGAATGGTATTAAGAAATCTGTTCACAAACACCCCATTCCGAACCTTTGAACAACATGACAGGCCTCTCATCTGGAACACAGGATTTTGGTCTGCCCTGTTACACTTTCTTTAGTTTGAAATAATAATTTCAATAATTTAGAGTCTGGACAGAATACAGGGTTTAGTTGTTTAAACACATTCAACATGTTAAGACCATGTCTTGAGAACTATTCTGACAAACTAGCACATAGCCAAGTGCTTTTCTTACTTTTTGGATTCACATCAGACCAATCTAACAATCACATTGTTCATTGGACTGAGGGATTTAAGAGCAGGGACAATTCAACCAAAATGTAGTCATCTGAATGTTGCTCCAAACTTGTTTGACTTTCTTTCTTTTGTGGAACATTAGTGAAGATATTTTGAAAAATGCCTCATTGTTTTTTTGCCCATACACTAGTCAGTTGGGGTCTTGGACCCCACAAAAATATTCTTCAATATAGCTTTAATGAACCTTTTCAGGAATGTTTAATACATTTTTGCATAAAATCATGTGAAGAATGTGTGAACATGGTTGGTCAAAAGCATAGTAAGCCTCTCACAGATGCCTAGCCGGTAATCGGAAGTGCTTTTCTGTGTGAATCAGCTCCATATCACTCATTACAGTCTCTGAAACCAGAAGAGAAGCTTCAGGAGACCTTTAGCTGAGCAAGATGATGTTGATGCCAAATGATCTGTATTGCTCTCTATAATTATGTTACAGGACTAAATGATATTCTGGGCTTGTGCTGAACATTGATGGGCTGCTGGAGCGCTGTGGCTTCATTTCAGCTATGGAGAATCAATTCCTGTATTGATTTCAGGCAAAAAGACTAGGCAAGAATCTCTGTAGATTGTGTTTAACTATTCCGCCTTAGGGAGGGAGGGAGGGGGCTGTGTTATGAAAGATGAAGTGTGCTTTGGAAAGGGGTCAAGTTGCCTACATTGAGATCATTGCATAAATGCTTTTAGTTATGAATTTGCCCTTTTTCTGCATCTGGATGATGTTTCATTAGTCTTAATTATAGCAGAGAACACACCTGAACTCATATAGACAGAGACAAAAGCTTGCTATTATGTGGACTCTATGGTCTGGGTTGGTGCTGCCGTTTATAAATTTCCCATTTAAAAGTTCACATTGAAACTCACATTGGGGTTCAAAATCTAATTTAAAACTTTGCTTAAACATAAGGTTTTAGGACTTTGACAAAAATGTAAAACAATAAATAAATAAAAGAAGATAATAAAATAAGAAAGAATAAAATAAATAAGATATATTGAATAATTCTACATGTGTAATTTATCATGTGAATCCAGGCAGATGTTCTTCCACTGAAGATCAAGATGTATATCATTAAATATAAATTATACTTCAATAAAAAATAATAATTTTATTCAGTAACAATGCTGAACATGACAGTAAAAACATTCATAATGTTACAAAAGATTTGTATCACAGATAAATGCTTTTAAATATTCTATATATTCTAGCAACATATTTTTTTTACAAAAATCAATAAATTTGAAAATTTGAAAAACATTTTAAAATATATTCAAATAGAAATTAGGTATTTTAAATTGTAATAACGTGTCATAATATTATTGTTTTTAATGTATTTTGGATCAAATACTTGCTACATTGGTGAGTATATGATGCTTCTTTTGAAAACATTGAAAAATCTATATGGAAGCTAAAAATGGAAGCAGATTCAAAAATAGACTTACTTCAAGCGAATTTCAATGGGGCTGTATATATATTACACCCTATGAAAGGCTTGCAGAATCCTTATGATGGACATCAGACAACAAAATTTGCTATCATTTGATCATATTCACTACTCTGGATAGGGAGCAGATTTTGCTTACTTTGGCAGGAAAAAAAGCCAGTATTGATTTGTTGTCTCAGTGGATCACTATGACCAGCAGAGAGTGATAAAGCCAGTCTTCAGAGCTCACCCTCTGGAAATGAAACACAGCACATCACATGCTGCTTAAAATGCCTTCTCTTTCTTGCCAAAGCCTGGCATGTTTTAATGATATGTATACACTTGATCTTCAGTGTGCGATTCTGCTTTGATTTCATTCTGTTGAATTCCACAGCTTTATTTTCATCTCGAGGCTGTGGTGTTTTGAGAGGAGAAACCTACCTCCCGGAAGAAACTCAAACCTTGCTGACATTTTAAAACAGGTTTTATTTCAAGCAACAAAGCGATGTACCCTCTTGTGAACAGAGTTCAATCTCATGAAGGATTACTGTATATATGTAGTAAAAGAAAACCCATAACACCTCCCCAATTACCTTACTACCTTTAGAAGTGAATACACAAAAAGCAATAACTACGCAGAGCGACCCTCAGTTTGGTCATAAAAATGGGCTCACACTTTCATTTCCATCTTTGTTCCACTAAAAGCCTATTTGACATGAAATAGACTATGATTTCCATCTAGAGCTTGTTTAACCATCACAGAGGGACTTTAGAAGCGATATTGATCTCTTCTTATATAGATCTTTTCTTCTTGTGGATGTGTTTCCCCTACACAATATTGATCTAATTGGCAAAGGTGCACAATGTTTTTCATTGCTTACAAGAAACAGCTTTCACTCTAAAATCAAGTCACTCTGAACATACAGGGCATGTTTCTGTTCTGGCCTTGATTAAGTGTTCTTTTTTTATTATTAATGCATGTTTGTTTTTCCTTTTCCGGCTCTATGTGGACTGTGCGCCACTGAGTTTGCCGTCCATAGATTTCCAAATCTGTTCATCTGCGACTGGTCAAACACGGCTTAACTCGCTCATTATTACTTCTGCTTCTCAGACTGAGCCTATTATAGCAAATAAACAGTAGCTTGACTGACTCGGTCCCAGCAAGGAACAATACTCTGCAAACCTAATGTTTTTTGTAATTTCTGTGAGACATGAAATGAATGAAAACAAACAAGATTTCCTTTAAACAACACTATTTAGAATTGTAAATTCCATCTAGTTTAAGCTGTACTAAAATAGACAAACTAAATGCCACAGACTATATGCCGAAAGGTTATATGATCGAAGTTGTGTTTTTCTTTTTAAAGTGAAACTGATTCGCATTATTCAACAGTCAGATATTCCCTAAATATTTGCCATCACACTAATAAACAACAAAATCTGGCTAAAACTGAAATGCTACTTTCATGACTCTGCAGCTCTGACGCAGGATAGTATGCACAAAATCACAAACAAGTGCAACTGGTGACATCTCACTTTTTTTAGTTATCGATTTTATTGAAAATGTCCTCAAAAGGACTTCAGAATTAATATTACTCTAATATTGTAATGTGATTGTTTTATTGTTACTCTATTGTTAAGAGTGCTTGTCAAAATTCCGGGAGTGAATTATAGATATTTTGCCAACAGACAGCTGCTTGGTTGTAACTGTTGTAACACCTTTTAAATGTCTGTAAAAATGTAATAATAATAAAAAAAAAACATGGCAGTAGAACGCTGTGTGGTTTGAAAGCAACTTCTGTAGCTGCGTTTCCATCAACCTTCAAATTGTGGAAATTGAAATTTTTGAATAGAAAATACACCCAATGGAAACACATCAATATCACAAAAACGTTTTTATGCTCGCATGTGTAATGGTCTGTGTCGACGAACACAAGCTTGAAGGCTTGCAGTATTTAATAAATCCACACAGGTTAATCAAGAAAGGGAAGGCAGGTGACACATACACATCAATGTTAACTTAAGAGGATCCGGGGATCCGGAAGGCCACGGTGGAGCCGGAGTGACAGAGGACCAAGTTGGAGCCGGAGGGAAGGAGGAGCCTGACAGAGCCAGAGGGAAGGAGGGATGAGGCGCAGCCGGAAGATTGGAGTCCCGAGGCAACAGATGGTCGACAACTGACCAAGGCAGAGCCGGAGGGACGAGGGAGCCCGGCGGAGCCAGTGGACTGATGGTCCACGGCGGAGAGGAGGGAGCTAGGAGCCATTGTGGAGCCACTGGGTCGAAGGGCCGAGGCGGAGTCCAGGACTCAGAGGCTGAAGGCGGAGACAAGGGACGCTCCAGCCATGACGCCGATGGAGACTGGCAGACCCACGGCAATCCCACCGCACAGATGGTGGGCTGAGGGTGAGCAGAGGGAGGAGACAGCGGCAGAGGGGCTGAAGCAGCAGGGAAGACAGGAGGAGGCAGGAGAGGGAGGGTGGGTGGGAGTTCAGAATGTTAGGGGGGCTTAGGGACGGTGTGTGGGACACCACATGGCCACTCCCAGCACTGGGAGCACCAGTGACAGGGTAACGACCTTCGTGGTCGTTATCATACACTCAGACATTTTCGGGCAGACAGACAGTTCATAAATGGCCTCCATGGCCGTAACAGGACAGGCAGATGATGACGGAAGACTGGGTACTTCAGAAAAAAATCTAATAAATCTCCAGTGTCCTGCCTTAGCTCACCCTCAGCGGTGGTGCAGTGGGCGGGGCATTCCTCCATTCCCTCGCGCTCCACTTTCTCATCCACCGTCGCGTGCATTATAGCCGGCTCTCACACCTGGTCAGACTTCGTATGAGGCTCTGGCTCCTGGGTGATCCTTAGCTCTGTCGCTCTCATTGGTGATGGCTCGTCGGTCGTGGCGGGCGCTGGCTCTCTGTCTGCGGTGGGCTCAGGCTGATGCTCTGCGCAGCGGTGATGGCTGGCTGGGCTCTGGTTCTGGAGTGGGGCTGGCGTTGTCGTCCGCTGGTCCTATGGTCATGGACGATCCACATGACACCAGCACCCACTTGACATAGTCCGCAAAACTCCCTCAAGGACCCTTCCCGTTCAACTGCGCACATGTGGTGGTGTTCAGTCCGGTGTGCAAAAATGTGCAAAAGCAGTCATCCGGGAAGGCAGTCAGATGTGCTAGACCGAGGAATTCCTCCAAGTGTTTCTCTAGGGAGCGGTTCCCCTGTTCCAGGCAAAGCAGGTTAACGGCGGAAAAAAGAAACAAAACAGACAGGTCAAAAAACAGAAATTAAATAAAAACACAAACACAGTGCTTTCACTTGTTCGGTCAGGTCTTCTGTAACGGCCTGTGTCGACGAACACACACGAAGATGAAGGCTTACAGTCTTTAATAAATCCACATAGGTTAATCCAGAAAGGGAAGGCAGGTGACACATCAGAATCAGAATCAGAATGAGCTTTATTGCCAGGTATGTTTACACATACGAGGAATTTGTTTTCGTGACAGAAGCTTCCACAGTGTAACAGAATGACAGTGACAGAACAAAAAAACACAGATAATAAAAAATAAAAATAAAATAAAAAATAGAACAAGTAAAATAAGGAATAAAAAATATACAAATCGACAATTGTATGTACAGGTATATAACAATAGACAGTTGTATGTACAGGTATATTATGTGCAAATTGAAATGTAGACTGAGTATGTGTGTTAGATAAATAAGTGTATGAGTGAATAAATAGTGTGTGTTCCACAGTTATTGTCAAGTGTTCATGAGATGGATGGCCTGAGGGAAGAAACTGTTCCTGTGTCTGGCCGTTCTGGTGCTCAGAGCTCTGTAGCGTCGACCAGATGGCAACAGTTCAAAGAGGGAGTGTGCTGGATGTAAGGGATCCAGAGTGATTCTGCCAGCCCTTTTGCTCACTCTGGACGAGTACAGTTCTTGGAGAGAAGGGAGGGTTGTACCAATGATTCACTCAGCAGTCCGGACTACCCTCTGTAAACACAAAGCCCTCCGCCGCGGGTCTTACCTCCCTCGACGCGAGCTCTGTCCGCTCGATAGCATGTCAGCTGATCGAGATGAATAGCGCAGTGCGGAACGCTGTTGTTGAGCCATGTTTCCGTGAACACAAAAACACAACAGTCTCTTACAGTCTTCTGAGTTGAGCGTAGTAGTCGGTTGTAGTCCGGTTTATTGTCCAAAGAGCGTACGTTAGCCGGTACGATGGTGGGGATAGCCGGCTTGTGTGGGTTAGCCGCTAGCTTACCCCTCTTCTGCTTCCTCTCGAGCGCTTGTGGCGCCTCCGCTGTGGGCGAGATACAGTAGTGGGGGTCGGTGATGGTGTGGGCCTCCGGAGCAGACCAAGATCCCGCAGCTCTTCGGCGTGCGCAGAGTTTAACTCTAAAAATGTGGTTCTGCCGACATCGAGCAGAAACTCACGACTATATGCGCGCTTAGAAACAAATAGACGCGACGAATGCATACAAAAACACTGCGACTCACAAGACAAAAAACACGAAAACACCTTTCTGTCGGGAGAGAGAGCGAAGAAGACGTTCAGCTCGTTCAGCAGGGAGATGGTGCTGTCACAGGTGCGTGGTGGGGGCTTGTAGTCCGTAATGGTCCAGGAGGATAGTGTGAACGCGCCGCCATCTTGGTTATAATATCAGTGCTTTATTAACATACACATCAATGTTAACTTAAGACCCGACAAACTCAAACTGCACAGACACCAATTTAAATAGACAGACCAAACAAGGATAATTAACAAGACACAGCTGAACCTAATGATGAAATCAAATCAATAACCATGACAACGGGAAAAGAAAACAAACTGAGAATCCAAACTAACAAAACTGTGACAGCATGAGGTGGTTTTTCAGGCAATTAGAAAAAATAATATTTCTCAAAACTGCAATGGAAACAGTTTTTTTTTTTTTTTTGCATTTACAGGTCATCTGGTTTATGTAAAAGTCACATGATCATTCTTTAATGTAATATAACCTCCAAAAAAAAAAACACCTCATACAGGGCTGCTCTCAAGTTTAAGGGGTTTTCTTTACCATAACCCCTTATTTACACTGCATGCGTCTGCACACGCCATTTCAGAAACTTCCCAGAAGTGGTTTTCCACATTGCTTCGCTAAAGATACATGTCTCCCTTCATCTCCTTCGATTAAAAATAATGGCTAGTGCGGTGGCTGTGATATACGTAAACCAACCAACATCAGACAGACACCAATTTAAATAGACAGACCAAACAAGGATAATTAACAAGACACAGCTGAACCTAATGATGAAATCAAATCAATAACCATGACAACGGGAAAAGAAAACAAACTGAGAATCCAAACTAACAAAACTGTGACAGCATGAGGTGGTTTTTCAGGCAATTAGAAAAAATAATATTTCTCAAAACTGCAATGGAAACAGTTTTTTTTTTTTTTTTGCATTTACAGGTCATCTGGTGTATGTAAAAGTCACATGATCATTCTTTAATGTAATATAACCTCCAAAAAAAAAAACACCTCATACAGGGCTGCTCTCAAGTTTAAGGGGTTTTCTTTACCATAACCCCTTATTTACACTGCATGCGTCTGCACACGCCATTTCAGAAACTTCCCAGAAGTGGTTTTCCACATTGCTTCGCTAAAGATACATGTCTCCCTTCATCTCCTTCGATTAAAAATAATGGCTAGTGCGGTGGCTGTGATATACGTAAACCAACCAACATCAGTCACCATGACTTATTGCGAGAGAAAAAAATAACGTTTTAGTCACATAACATCGGTTAATGGAAATGCCGTCATTTTGCAATAGTTTTTTTATCAACATTTATAAAATATTGCAAAAGTTTTGCACAAATCTGTAATGGAAATGTGAGCTTCAAATCTCTGCACTATTGATAATTTGTTAAAAATGCTTTTATCACCTTCTAGTAAGGTTACAAAAGAATGTCAACTTAAGTCAGTATTTCATGTCCATATTTATTCGGCAAATAGCCATGTAATAAGTAATGCTGTCAGCCTATCAGCATCCAGCGTAGACTTCCTGTTGAAGTTTATTTTTTTGATAATGGCCGGCTGACGGTTTCGTTACTGCAGTTGTTACTCTTTATGAAATGTTAGGAGATTTAACAACAATTATGGTGAGAATTCTTTAATGAGCAGTCAGTGCTGTCACTCATCCCTTGTAGAATAAAATTATAATAAAAGATAAAAATAAGTTTCATGCAAGACCTACCTTTCCAGCTCAGTGCTCTATACCCCCAACAAAACTAAGAATGATTTACACATGCTACATATTAATAGTGCTATCAATAATTTATCACTCTATGCTTCTAAGGGTAAATGGAAAGCCTGTAAGGACTGTTTCCTACATCTCACTTTATTTGCTGTCAAACATATTTCTTCTGAAAGTTTTGTAGCATAAAATGACAATTTGTTTAGGAAACAGTGCATGACTGATTATAAACCGTATTAATTGGACAAATATTCACACAGATAATTCACAAGAGTCATCACAGCATTCAAATATCACATCAGGAATTTCCGTCAATGTCCTTTTTTGGGTGAAGGTTTTACTGACACCTGGCTTATGGGCTAGAATGCCAAATTGACTTATTTCAATTTGCTCTTGGCCTCCTGTTCTGGCCTTTGTCAGATAGTGTTTCAGCACAGTGAAATGATTGTGGACATGGTATTCTTTTACACTACGAAGAGCATGAAATTGGTATTAGTGTGATCGTAATGGTTGCTTCTCTCTCACTTGTTCTCTTCTCCCTCAGTAAACTGCCTGTTAATTGTGTTTGCCATTAAAAGATCCCACACTGGTGCCTGCCTTCAGCTCCTCGACTGTGATGGGGTGATTTGACTGGCAGGCGTGAAGGTGCTGTGCGTATTTGAAATGAAGGTTGCTCCTGAATCAAATGATGATGGTCCCCATCATGACTCTCATTTCACACTTTACTGTTTCAGTCAGACCCCTCTTTATTGGCCCCACTGCACTGGCGTTCTAATCAGTGTTGTCACAGATGGCTTTGAAGGACCTTGACTTGAGTGTGCTTTGTAGTTCATATCAATGTTTTAAAATACTTTCATGTTTGTGGAACACAAATGCATGATTATCTTTGCTTTTTCTTCATTTGTGCTGAAGAGCTAGTAATGTTATTCAGTGTTGGGTACTTCAGTGTTACTTTTAACTGTAA
This sequence comes from Sinocyclocheilus grahami, assembly GCF_001515645.1. NCBI lineage: Eukaryota > Metazoa > Chordata > Actinopteri > Cypriniformes > Cyprinidae > Sinocyclocheilus > Sinocyclocheilus grahami. Next base: position 534,878 of record NW_015505367.1, read on the forward strand.
TGTGTTGCAATATTGAGAGGAAAAATACATTTTATAGAAAAGTAATGCATTAAGTTACTTTTGTATCACTGTCAGTTGACTGAGAGTAGAAGGGCATGGCTTGCAGGCATTTTTTTATTTCAGAAGTGCTATTTTTGGCATGCTTATCACCAAAAATATATTGTATGCAATGATATATAGGGAATACTAGGGAAAAAATATTTTATTATTGTTACACAGAACTCACAAGGTACAATGTGTAATGTCCCAATGCGTATGTATGCATAGATAGATAGATATTAAATATAGTTATGCTCCATTCAATTTTTTTTTCTTCACAGTTTGTCCTATATATCATTCCATGCATTCTATTTGTCAGTACAATATATATATTTAAAAATACTACATTATTTAGGGTAACACGGTGTAAGAAGGGGTAACTTAGCCCCCACCTTAGATTTTTCTTTTGGCCTAAGATGGCACAAAATCACATCTCAAAACTTTTGATGAATGTCTTCATTATTTTAATTTTGCCTTTTCATCTCAATATCAACATTTGTGAGATTTAGTCAGTTTAAACAGTTTTTAGGTTAATTGATCTAATTTTGTGTCTCTGGAAAATATCTGTTTACTTTCCCAAACATTCATTTTGCCATTAATTTTAATAATCCATTGAGATTTTTGTTTGCACAAGGAGTCTGACATCAGCCAGTGCTCCACACAGATTTGATCTCATCATCATCCAGTCTGTCTGGAATGACATGAAGAAACAGAACAAAATCAAGAAGATCTATTTATGACATTATTTTTGACAGCATCCTCATTTTACAGCATTTTTACACAAGCGCCTAAAACTTTTAACAGTACTGTAGCTTTGCAGGTAGGTTTCTTGAAGCATCTTGGAGACGTTGCCGCAGTTCTTCTGGATTTAGTCTGTCTCAGTTTGTTCTGTTTCTTCATGTCATTCCAGACTGGATGATGATGAGATCAAATCTGTGTGGAGCACTGGCTGTTGTCAGACTCCTTGTGCAAACAAAATCTCACTGGATTAATACAATTAATGGCAAAATGAATACTGATATTTCTTACTGACACACTACAGCAAAAGATAGAAATAACTGACTTAAAACCATTTTTTAGCTGGAGAAAATACTAGTGTTCTAATAATTTTGGCCACCGCTGTGTATATATATATATATATATATATATACAGTGGGGCAAAAAAGTATTTAGTCAGCCACCAATTGTGCAAGTTCTCCCACTTAAAAAGATGAGAGAGGCCTGCAATTTTCATCATAGGTATACCTCAACTATGAGAGACAAAATGAGAAAAAAAATCCAGAAAATCACATTGTAGGATTTTTAAAGAATTAATTGGTAAATTCCTCGGTAAAATAAGTATTTGGTCACCTACAAACAAGCAAGTTGCCCAGCGACAGCCCCAAAACATTACTGCTCTAGAGGAGATCTGCATGGAGGAATGGGCCAAAATACCAGCAACAGTGTGTGAAAACCTTGTGAAGACTTACAGAAAACGTTTGACCTCTGTCATTGCCAACAAAGGGTATATAACAAAGTATTGAGATGAAATTTTGTTATTGACCAAATACTTATTTTCCACCATAATTTGCAAATAAATTCTTTAAAAATCCTACAATGTGATTTTCTGGATTTTTTTTTCTCATTTTGTCTCTCATAGTTGAGGTATACCTATGATGAAAATTACAGGCCTCTCTCATCTTTTTAAGTGGGAGAACTTGCACAATTGGTGGCTGACTAAATACTTTTTTCCCCCACTGTATATAATATATACAGTACATAGCATGCTTCAGTTTTAACAGCATTTAACAACGTATCATAATAGTTTATGTAAATTGTGTAGATGCATACTTTATTTGTTCTGCAATGATCTTGTATTGATTGAACCTTTGAACTTTTAACAATCTTGATTATGTGTAATTGTTCTTCAGAGTATCCTTGCCTTGAACCCAAGGGTGAAGACTCACGCAAATCTCCATTCCACTGCCTCTAAGAAGAACGAGAAGAAGCACTGGAAGAGAAACCCAGATAGGAGCTGTGATGTGAGTAAACAAAGACAAATTCTTCTCACAGGCTGCCTGAAATAACGTTTCGGTTACGTATGGTAACCCTCGTTCCCTGAAGGAGGGAACGGAGACGTCACATCGGATGACCGACGTATTGGGATCTCGCTAAGAGAGACAAATCTACTTGAAGTGAAAACTAAACGAGCCAATGCACATTGGCATGCGATTATTGCATCCAGCTGCTGCTGATCACAGCGAGAGTATAAGTAGGCAGCAGATGCAGCGCATATTCAGGTTTTTGCTGAGGAGCCGAGCCGGTGACCCGGCCGCTCAGCTGTGGTACAGGAGCTGTAGCGACGGGACGTCCTCCTTCAGGGAACGAGGGTTACCATACGTAACCGAGACGCTCCCTTTCAGTCTGTCACTCTTGACGTCACGTCGGATGACCGACGAATTGGGATCCCTAACAAAGGGCCACAGGTACTGCCCCCTTCCAGTGTCCTGTGGAAGCCACCTGCGCTCCTACTTTTTGGCGTAGGCCAGGGCTTGCACAAGAGGACCAGCTACTGCTGCTGCTATGGCACTACCCAATGAGTAAGACTGGATAACACTGGGAAAACGTACCAATTCGCCCTGCCGGGTGGAGGCGGTATTAGGACACAACTGCATTGCAACCAACTGCTCCACCGGGGGGACCCCCGTATACCCCCTAGCTGCACCACCGTCGAGGGTGGTGAGGGAGGAGGAACCAGCAGATCGGTTTCCGGCAGTAAAAGGTGCCGTCCATGACCTGGTTAGCCCCTCATGCACTTCCGGGAAGAAAGGAACCGAGGCGGGCACTGAGAACCAGCGCTGACCACCCCGAAGAACCAATCATCCAACCTTGAGGGCTCGGGACACGATGGAAGTCTCCACTCGAGCCCTACCCCTACGGCAGCCCGGGAAAGCATAGCCGTTATTTCCGGATCTGATTCAGGCATTGCT
>NW_015505367.1:538173-552125 GCF_001515645.1 Sinocyclocheilus grahami
GAAAGCCACCTCAGCGTGCTTCATGCCCAGGCACGAGAGGCAGCGATCGTGACCATCACCCAGCGCCAGGTAACGACCGCATCCAGAAACGCCCGGGTGATACGTTGTCTATAGCAAGACCCACATCGTCTTTACAAAGACGTAACGTCAAGTTTGCCACGCAACGTCGTCTTTGAAAAGACGCACCCGAAATTGCTCTTTTAGGAAAAAAGCTCTTTTAGCGTGCTGAGGCGCACAGGGGAGATGATCACCTGCAACACAAACAGGGGGTAGTGCAGCCTGATGTGTGCAACCCACTCGACACGGGAAACCACCACCGCTGAAGCGCTGTACTGCCAACACGAAGAGCTCTCCAAGAGCGCACTCAACTCGTTCAGTCTTCTTCTCTCAGTAGAGTAGTCAGGAGCAGAACGATGTGATCGCTCGGCTCCGAAGCGAAAAGCTGAATATACGCTGCATCTGCGGCAGCTGGATGCAATAATCGCATGCCAATGTGCATTGGCTCGTTTAGTTTACACTCTAAGTATATTGGTCTCTCTAAGCGAGATCCCAACTCGTCGGTCATCCGACGTGATGTCGAGAGTGACCGACTGAAAGGGAACGTCTCTAGGTTATGTATGTAACCATGGTTCCCCGAGGGAACGAGACGCTGCGTCGACAAACACATGATGCCCCCTTAGGTCTGGAAGGAAGTGTGTCAGAGCTTGAAACACGGCCAGCATTTCCCGGCAGTTGATGTGACCAAAAGAGATGATGGCCTTCCCACAGACCCTGGACAGAGTGGCCACTCATGAACGCTCCCCAGCCCGTGAGCGAGGCATCCGTCGTTAGCCTTACGCGACGACAAGGAGCCCCTAACGTCGGGCCTTGAACCAGGAACCAACGTTTCTTCCACATGTCTAAGGCACGTAAGCATCGCCGCGTGATCTTGATCATGCAAAGCGGATTCCCCCTCGGGGAAAATCCTTTGGTTCTGAGCCACCACTGCAAGGGTCTCATGTACAGCAGGCCAAAAGGTATCACGTTGGACGCCGCTGCCATCAGGCCCAACAGCCTCTGAAGGCCAGTGACTGGCCTTCTCTTACTCTCGTGACTGTCGTGAGGATTGACTCGATTCGAGCAGGAGACAGACGTGCCTGCATCGAGGATGAGTCCCACACCACGCCTAAATAAGTGGTTCTCTGTAGTGGAGAAAGAACACTCTTCTTGGCGTTTAGTCTTAACCCCAGCTCTCTCATATGGGCGAGGACGACATCTCGATGCCGAGCTGCCATCTGCTCCGATTGAGCTAGTATTAACCAATCGTCGATATAATTGAGTATGCGGATGCACCTGGAGTCGCAGTGGAGCCAGAGCAGGATCCACACACTTCGTGAAAGTGTGCGGAGAGTGACAGGCCGAAGGGAAGAACTCTATATTGGTATGCTTCGCCCCCGAAAGCAAACCTCAGGAACTTCCAATGTTGAGGGAGGATGGAAACATGGAAATAAGCGTCTCTGAGATCTATCGTAACAAACCAGTCCTCGGACTGGATCTGAGATACTATCTGCTGATAGTGAGCATCTTGAACCGAAGCCGTTTGATAGCGCGATTCAGAAGACGGAGATCTAAGATCAGACGAAACCACCGCACAGGCATCTGAACCGTGAGAGAGAGCCGCGGATCTAGCAGGTCTCTGATCCCTCCGCTAAATCCACCCGCGATCCCCACGACAACAGTCTGCGCTGTGCCTCGGCAACAGCGGGACCGCTACCAGAGGGATCGCGAGCCTGGCCGCTCTCATCAAACGCAGCCAGGCGAGAGCGGAGCGTGCGCAGCGAGAGCTCGCAGTGATGACAATCAGCTGCTCGAAAGCTGACCGTGCATGCTCCGCTCCTAAACAAACGACACACAAATCGTGTGTATTCCCTGCCACCAGATATCGTGGGCAGGGAGAAACACAGCGTTTGTAATGTCGTTCGCTCGCCATAGACTTTCTCATTGTTTTATATATATGAGTGCTTGTGCGGACAGACAACAGTAAATAGACAGACACATACACAGAGCGCTACTGAAGGGCAGAAGCTGGGTTGCGCCCGGCCGGATACGCTTTTATGCTTTCTGGTGCTTACGTCACCCTGCTCGTGACGCCTCGCTGCTCCATTGGACAGATTTGACACGTGCTTCAGAACGCGGTCACGCAAGGGCGTTCCCAAAGCGATCCAGGTGGGCTGCCCTCAGGGACCTGACAATGGTAGGACCATTTCGCTGAGGTCCTCTTAGACAAATAACGATCCGCAGATCCGTTTTCGGTCTAGAAGACCCCAACTGAGAGCATCGCCCCGACCCCCGATCTTTCTGTGGAGGGGTGCGGGTTGCAACGCTCTGTTTTTGAGACACTCTGTCTCGACACTCATCACACAGACTGTCTCGACACTCATCACATCCACCTCGGAGGAGGAAGATAGATGAAGTCGTGAGAGTCGTGGATCTAGCGGGTGAGGACCGAGAAAAGGACAAGCCCGTCTCGGATCCCTCCGCTAAATCCACCCGCGATCCCCACGACAACAGTCTGCGCTGTGCCTCGGCAACAGTGGGACCGCTGCCAGCGGCATTGCGAGTCTGGCCGCTCTCATCAAACACAGCCAGGCGAGAGCGGAGCATACGCAGCGAGAGCTCGCAGTGATGACAATCAGCTGCTCGAAAGCTGACCGTGCATGCTCCGCTCCTAAACAAACGACACACAAATCGTGTGTATCCCCCGCCGCCAGATATCGTGGGCAGGGAGAAACACAGCGTTTGTAATGCCGTTCGCTCGCCATAGACTTTCTCATTGTTTTATATATATAAGTGCTTGTGCAGACAGACAACAGTAAATAGACAGACACATACACAGAGCGCTACTGAAGAGCAGAACCTGGTTTGTGCCCGGCCGGATGCGCTTTTATGCTCGTGACGTCTCGCTGCTCCATTGGACGGATTTGACACGTGCTTCAGAACGCGGTCACGCAAGGGCTTTCCCAAAGCGATCTCGACGCAGCTTGAGTTCCTGAAGGGGAATTCACTTTTCCAAAACTCTCACATATACTGCTGCCTTTGAGTTTTACATTAAATATGAAAGAAACAGCCAATAGGAAGAAAAGCCCTTGTCACGACATTCCGAACTTACATATCTTTCCTTGTTTGTGGAATGTTTACATGCTGCCGATTGTCACAATGTGTTACGGTCACAACGTACTTCTCAGCATGATGAAAATTAGAGGTTGAAGAAGAACAACAACGAGCCGTCAAGATGTTAGAGCTGGTTCTCTGAATCTCCTGGAAGCTGTATCCCTGATATCCTCTTCTGAGAGCAAACTTTGTCCCAGTTTACCGATGATAATGAGTACTCTGTGATGTAGTTTATGGTGTGGTGATTCAATGATTATGTCGGCGATGGCTGTGATCATATTACTCTGATGAGCAGTAATAGGGCCGAAGATTATAATTCTATAATTAGTTCCAGCCGCCTAGTTTGTCCAATTATTGTAGAGATTCAAATTTTGACTCCTTCTGCCCTTTTGCTTACAATTTGTCAGTGAGTAATTCTTTAGCACTCATCAGAAAACTGCAGCAAAAGCCTAAAGGAGACATTATGAAAATGCATCATAAGCAGATGCCCCCCCCCCCCAAATCCCCCAAGTGGATTAAATATTCCAAATTTCCTCTCAATTATTATCATATCCTGTGAGCCCTATGAGTCAAGGCTCATAAGCATATTCAAATGTTCATTTTAAATGCTTTTTCACCATGTGGCGGCTGTGTTGCTGAAATACCAAATCTTGTTTCCAGAGCTTGCATATTAATTAGCTGTTAAATTATGCTACCAATTCCCAGCACTAAGCATTTTGTCTAATTAATAATAATAAAGCCCCCAAGATGTTGGATTAGACTAATCCTTTGCAGGGGAAAATGCTACACATCATTTCAAGAGAAAATGTCAATGGTTATCCCAGTCCCAACAATGCCTCAGTGTAATTGGAAATGTAATTATGTTTCATTTTACAACACAGATGAGTTTTAATATCACACAGAAGCTGTGAGATTAGTCTACTGTGACACAGGGTTGACCAAGGTCAAGTATTTTTTGCATTTCAAATCACAACACAAAATAACACATGGAGCTTCATATGATAAAAGAAAAAAGTTACATATATAAAATGCTCTACATAAAAATGTGTGATTGAAGCAATTAAGCATTCTGTAATGGCTTTGCTCCAACCCCATCCGGGTTATCTATTGCCCACTCCTCGATTGGAGAAATACGCTGTGATTTGACTCCATTACATACACTTAGTTTATTATTATTATTTTCTTATTATTATTTTGACCATGTGGGCATATAAGTACATTTATGTTTGTGCAATTTCCACACAGTAGCAAGGCACTTACTATTAGGATGTGTTTGTATGATATGTTGACTACACTATACATCTAGGATAATTAGATATTAGATATATTAGAGATTAGGTCATTTTTACCTAACATTTTAAATTTTTTATCTTTCTAATAACATTTCAGAAATTCAATGTTTTTTTTTTGCTAATAGTCTGTTTTCACCACTGTTTATTATTGGTGACTATGGATGTGATCAGCACTTGTTAGCAAGCACACAGAAGATTCCAGGAAACAGACTTTTGTTAAATTAAACCAAAAAATTTATTGATTTCAGGAACAGGACTAAGAACATTAACCATATAAATCTGGAACAGGTGGACACAATTGGTTGCCACTGGAACACATGATCACACATTAGGAAATGTGATCAAACTGAACACAGGATCAAGCAACACTAACTAAACCAAACAGAGCATACACGTGACAGGATGGGCAATAAACTACTTTTTTTTTTTAAATTCAGTACCAAGCTCTATAAAGTTAAATATCATCGATACTGTTACCAGTAACTACTCATATCTCTACTAAATATTTTTTTTTTGCAGTTTCTAAAGATAGATTGAGTAATTATAGCCATTGAGCATTATATTTGAAAGCCAGCATTTTTCAAATTTAATAGGCCTTCACTTAAAATAATCAGACTTCTCTTTTATGATTTTATACTACCATTCACCCAAGTTCGATTCCCATCTTGAGGTCCTTTGCTGGTCCCACTCCCCTCTCTTCACCCAATGCTTTCCTGTCTGCACTCAACTGTCCTGTCAAAATAAAGGCATAAAAAGGCCCCAAAATATAACTCGCTATTCTAATATTTTAGGCTGTTTTGAACAGTATGAATTTAAAATATAAATGTTTTGTCACATTATGAATGTCTTTACTATCATTTTTGATCAGTTTAATGTGCCCTTCCTTAATAAAAGTATTAAATTATTTCAAAAATAAATAAATAAAAATACATAAAAATAAAATAAATAAATAGTTAAATCTTACCCCAAACCTTTGAATGGTAATGTATTTTTATTAGTCATCATTTATTATATTTCTCATTTATTTGTGCTGTATTTCTCTTTCAGCGTTTATACATACTGTTCAGATAATCAGAAACAGAAATGACTTCTATCTGCTAATGCAATTACTTTTTCCTTGTCAAAACTTGTGATGCACATTAACTTTAATGATTAAATCACTACTTAAACTCTTAAGATTGATAGATTTATGTGAGGATCATTCATCTCAATACAGCATCAGTATCAAAAGTACTTCAAGATTGATCCACCCATCTGTATTGCTGACATGCAGTTGTATTATGGGCTGTTAGCATGTGTTCTGCTTGTAGTGTCAGATTGATTGCAGAGAGAGCAAAAATATACTCCAACTTTAAAAAAACCCCGCTTCTCACTCCAGGCAAAATCATGCAAAGGCAAAGTCCATCCCACTCACAGATTCTACTATCAAAACAAAATGATATATAGTCAAATGTTTGAACTTGGTGAGGCTATCATATGATATTCTTTGAAATATTTTGTGTGGTATCAATAATACCAGCAAAATCTTCTTGTGGCAATCAAAGCATCTTACCGAGGCACCATTTAAAAAAAAATAAAGATGTGCATTGTAAAACAGACTCTATTCTGGATTTTTCTCTTCTGAATCTGTATCTTGGCAGAGGTTTCTGCAACACAAGGTTGCCAGCTGAAGTACAGAATCCAGTGGAGGTTCATAAAAGAACTATAGCAGAATATCAGATGCCTCGCTGGATTGGTTTCTTATTCACCACCCATCTGTGTTATAATAAAATGTAGTAACTCTGTCTCATGCCATAAATTAACTCAGTGCGTGAAATCGAGTTAGCCTCAATCTCAATCATGTTGTGATTTTATTTTCTTGGCGCCTCAGCCGTATATATCTGTGGGGAAATTTCCTGGCTGCTCATCCCTTTGAATTTCATTAAATTGCTTAAGTCTGTTGTCACAATGGCTTCTGTGAAACTGTATTAGTTTATGGAATAAAGAAAACAGCTTAAGCGGCTTGAACTTTGCCTCCTAAAAGGGGAGGGGCTAGGGAATCCTCTTTAATGCCTCTCTGATAATGTCAGCTGTGTCATGTTACAGTGTTAAATGGCACCAATTAATCCTTCCGTTTGAAAGTAGAAACTCCTAAATCTTTAAAAGCAGGATAATCCCTGAACAGTCTACTCGTCAGCATAATCCTTCAGTGTGGTCATATTCAGATCTGCAGCCTACAGAATATTCCTTATGTTCCTCATGATTTAGAACCATTTAGAGGATGTTTGGTTTTATTTGTAGGTTAAGGATTGTTGTTTTTCTCAACAGTGGTCTTATTTACAGAATAAATAGGTTCTATAAATATACCATCAATTTATGGTTTACAGTTAAACCCACCAAAAAAGACAAAAGGTGATCGTAAAACAATAAAAGTGGTTTTAATTCTTCATATTATATGGGCGAATTTTCAGGGTCATAATGCATATTACACCTGGCACAAGGCGCATGTTTCACAAAATATGTTGCTACAAAGTTGTTATGTTTTATATATATATTACTATATTTTTCAAAGCCTATTAATTGTTAAAAATAATGGCTTTTAATTATACTGTTACGTTAAATGGCTATAATTAATGGCTAAAACTGAGGGGGAAATGGATTTAATAGAGACACCAGTAGCAGTATTTGTATCAATGAGATTGGCCTTCATTAATAACAGACAACTTAATAAAAAAAAGATGCAGTTAAACACATATTTAAAAGATATCTTGTTATAAAAGATATGTTGTTTCTAAATTAATTTGGCGAATTAATGTGAAATTATTCCTTAATATATATTATATTAATATGGAATTGATTAATTTCAGACAAATGTGCAATTAATTAGTTATTTTTTTATCGATTTACAGCACTAAGATATGTACACACACACACACACACACACACACACACACACACACACACACATATATATAATATATTTTTACTTTATATAGAAGAATAATTTAAAATATTTGGGTGTTTCTTAGACGTCAAATTGAAAACAACAACAACAACAACAACAAAACTTGAAACCATAGATTAAAATTCTTTAATAATTTACTCGTCCTCGTGTCATTCCAAGTTCCAAAACTGTATGACATTTTTTATAATTTTTATTCTATGTGGAACATACAGTAGAAGATATTTTGAGATGTTTTCCCCCCAATGGTCACCAAAACTGTTTAGTTACCAACATTCTTCAAAATATCTTCTTTTGTGTTCCACAGAATAAAGCAAGACATACAGGTGTTGTAATAATGAAAATGCATAATGACAACTTAATAAAAAAAAGATGCAGTTAAACACATATTTAAAAGATATCTTGTTATAAAAGATATGTTGTTTCTAAATTAATTTGGCGAATTAATGTGAAATTATTCCTTAATATATATTATATTAATATGGAATTGATTAATTTCAGACAAATGTGCAATTAATTAGTTATTTTTTTATTGATTTACAGCACTAAGATATGTACACACACACACACACACATATATATAATATATTTTTACTTTATATAGAAGAATAATTTAAAATATTTGGGTGTTTCTTAGACGTCAAATTGAAAACAACAACAACAACAACAACAAAACTTGAAACCATAGATTAAAATTCTTTAATAATTTACTCGTCCTCGTGTCATTCCAAGTTCCAAAACTGTATGACATTTTTTATAATTTTTATTCTATGTGGAACATACAGTAGAAGATATTTTGAGATGTTTTCCCCCCAATGGTCACCAAAACTGTTTAGTTACCAACATTCTTCAAAATATCTTCTTTTGTGTTCCACAGAATAAAGCAAGACATACAGGTGTTGTAATAATGAAAATGCATAATGAATAATTACATATAAATATATATTACATATTTAAATTTATAGTAACCTAAACAGAGTAAAACAATCATAAATAATTTTGATATATATTCAGAAATAAAGTAGCCTTTTTATTCACAGATCATTCATAAAATGTATTCTTTAACAAACACACTAATTTAAATGTGGTTATTTTTGTTAAAGTCCAACCCAAAAAAATCAGTAAATGTGCCGCTTTGTCCCACCATTGACTCTGTCTGTCTCCCTCCCACAGTCTTGTGTGAATTTGGAGAACAACTTCGATGACATCAAGCACACGACTTTGAGCGAGCGTGGGGCACTTCGGGAAGCGCTGAGGTAAGCACTGTCTCCATGGCAACAGTCACAGTCAACGCAAAGAGGAGTTTCGGGTGGGCAGCCGAAGAAACGCGTGTTCATGTGTGTGCCATTTAGCGAGGTGAGGACGAGTAGCGGCGTAAGTCATTCTTCATTATTGAGGGACTACAGGGGTGTACAGGCAGCACTCGGCTCTGCTTTTCTCAGGGATTAATTTGTTGAAAGGAAGCCTCCCTCTGGGTTTTGCCTTGACTCTTCAACCCTGCAGGAGATGCTAAGGCTGAGTGCACAGTGAAAAATGTAAAAGTTGAATTTGTTAGTTGAAAATGCTTTTGGGGATCCCAAGACAACATCAGAATACTTGATCATGAGGACCGCTGGTGGTCTGGTGTAGCTTTCAGTGTGCAGTCTTAAAAAACAATGTAAGTGATAAATAAAGATTTGCGCTTTGCAAAAAAAGCTGAACAGGCTCCGAACTAAAATCCATTGATCATCATATAAATGACACCGTTTGCTATTAGGCCTGTTTCCCACGAACATCTTTATATAAATATATATTGGTGTTGTGTAGCAGAAGTGTTTAAGCACTGAGCTCATTTATACACTATAGAGATCTGTTTATCAATATAAAGAGTGAACTATTCATCCATTGTTTTAAAAGACATCTTTTGGGCTTTTTCTGACTAAAATGCAATTATATTATGCGAAGTTGCATATAGTCTGCATTTTGGCCTTTGGGTTTCATTCTGTGCCGGTTAATTACCGTGTAATGTGATCTCCTCCTCCTGTAAATTAGATTTCATGATGGTATAGTTTGTGATAATTCTCAATGGCTCACTCTAAGCACGGATTTTATAAATTATAGCTTATATTAAAGGAAATATATAAAGGGATAGATATTTTATTTTCAGCATACAGCCTAGATCTGAGTGATATAATGAATATTCACAATGCATTTGTGATGGTTTTGAAGTATAAAATTCAGCATGAAAATGATTTTAGTTTGCGGTTTATTCGTCTCATTACGTAGATTACTTTCGTAATCATTTCTCGTCTTGCATCGATTCAAAACTCATTTAACTATTTGTGCCATCAATCAAAAAAAGTTTCAGGCATTTTTAATATGTTTTATTAAATATTTGTGTAGATAAACTAACGGGGCTGACAAGACGTGAGACATGTGGATCCATCTGCAGGCTTTATTTAAGAGACGTGGTAAACGGGAAGGGTCAAAACACTGGCAAACAGGTATATGGCGGGCAAAACACAAGAATTGTCACAGGGCTAGCATAGGTCACCGATAAGCAGACAGAATCACAGGGGCGAGACGAGAGGGAGAAATCCGAGAAAACAGGCAAAGATCAAAAACCGCAAAAACAGGCAAGGCAAGGCAAAACACGGAGACTCAGAAAGGGGTACAGGCTAAACAATACTCAGCCGAGAAATGTGGTTAGAGTGGGTGTTATATAGTGAGTGAGGTGATTAGAAACAGCTGTGTGCAATCAGTGCAGTGTGCAAAACGTGCAAAGAATGATGGGATATGTAGTCCGGGGTGCTATGCAACAGTTTGTGTTGTGCGAGAGTCAATGAAATGGAAAGGGTGACCTCTGGTGGTGAATAAGTCAAGTCAAGTCCCCTTTATTTATATAGCGCTTTTAACAATACAGATTGTGTCAAAGCAACTGAACAGCATTAATTAGGAAAATAGTGTCAATAATGCAAAGTGACAATAGTAAACACTCATTTTTCAGTTAAAGACAGTTCATCATTGAATTCAGTGATATCAACATCCAGCTCAGTTTAAATAATATCTTTGCAATTATGTCAACGATATCGCCGGAAATGAAGTGTCCATGGACTAAATAAACGGAAGTCCATGGACTGAATTCGTGACTGAGCCCCCCCCACGGGACCGAAGATCCCCACGGCAGAGCAGAAGACCACCGGAGCCAGACATTAGACCACCACGGCGGGGCAGAGAACCACCACCGCGGCGCAGAGGACCAACAGAACCAGACAGTAGACCACCACAGCAGGGCAGAGGACCACCACGGCGGAGCAGAGGACCACCAGAACCAGACAGTAGACCACCACAGCGGAGCAGAGGACCACCAGAACCAGACAGTAGACCACCACGGTGGGGCAGAGGACCACCACGGCAGAGCAGAGGGAACAGGAAACCCCCCCCGGTAAACCACACCGATCAGGAGACCATGGCGATCAGTTGTGACTTGACTAGACTCATGAATATAAGCCGTGACTAAACTTGACTCAGGATAATGAACTGGAACCTGACCGGACTCATGACGATCAGCTGTGACATGACGGGGTGCCGTTGTGTCCGCCATTTTGCGATCAGGCTCCACTGTCGCCGCCATTTTGTGAGCGTGCTCTGGTACAGCCACCATTTCAGTCACAGACACTGTGTCGCGTTCCTCCTCCGCGTCACCCACAGTAAAAAAAGAGCCAACAGACAACAAAGCATAATCCATCAGGTCCCTTAAACTACAGTTAAATTCCTCTCCAGGTACCCAAGATTTCATGGGTTCATTGAGTCCAAAACGGAACAAGTTTTTAAACAAAATTATCATACAGTGGAACTTAGATAGTACACAGAACCGGTGAACATACTCCTCAATAGAAAGGCCTCCTTGCCGAAGATGTAGTAGCTGGGTGACTGGGTCCATACCTGGCCAGAGTCCACTGGAAAAGCCGCAAAAACAGGCAAGGCAAAACAAGGAAAACACGGAGACTCGGAAAGGGGTACAGGCTAAACAATACTCAGCCGAGAAATGTGGTTAGAGTGGGTGTTATATAGTGAGTGAGGTGATTAGAAACAGCTGTGTGCAATCAGTGCAGTGTTGTGTGAGAGTCAATGAAATGGAAAGGGTGACCTCTGGTGGTGAATAAACGGAAGTCCATGGACTGAATTCGTGACAGAAACATTGCTGTTTATTGTTATGTTAGTGCATATCAATGAAAATGTTTAAATATCATTTTGGACTCATTAGGATTTTTCAATGTTTTTAATGTTAAGAAGTCTCTTATGCTCACCGTATTTGATAAAAATGCAATATAAACCATATTATTGTAAATATTATTACTATTAAAATTACTGTTTCGTATTTTATTATATTTCCAAATGAAATTTCTTCCTGTGTTGTAGAGCTGAATTCTTAACAGCCATTACCTCAGTCACATGATCCTTCAAAAATCATTCTAATAGTCTGATTTGCTGCTCATCTCATGAAACATTTCTTATTATTATCAGTTTGTGCTGCTTAATACTTTTGAGGGCACCATGATACATTAGTTAAAATTGTTGCAACTGCTTACATTATTTAATGGAAGTGAGTTAACAATATCTACAGCAACAATGAACACTTAATGAATGCTAACAAAGATTAATAAATACTGTAACAAATGTATTGCTCATTGATAGATAATGTTAATGCAGTCACTAATGTTATCTAATGTGACCTTATTGTAAAGTGTTACAAAAAATAACACTGGCACAGTTTGGTTAGATGTGAAACGCAATCCTGTTGAAGCAAAAAAAAAAAAAAACAGGAATTATTTCAGAAACATTTAGTTGTTTGTACTATAGCTAGTTGTCAAATGGAAGTGCTAAAAGCAGAGTGCATTGACTCTATATGAGCCTTTCTCAGTCAGCCAAATGATATGACACAACAGGTAAAGTTAGTCATATAATTTATCCTGCATCTGTTCTGATCACATCTGATCTGCTTTTCGGACATCTGTCTCCTAAACATAATGATCTATTCAAATGTATACTGAAATAGCGCCACATAATGAGTTCATTTGAATAATATGTCTTAATTCTGCATGGCATCGAATATGCATGAGCACAGCATTGCATCTGCTGATCATGAATAAAAAACAAAACAGCAGCGAAAACCAAGAGTTGGGAGAAGAAAGAGCGCTAGAGAGATATTGGAGACATTAATGCACACTTTTGTCCTGCAGAGGTTTGATTTTAATCCTCCCCTGCAGTGCCGGTTGGCAGATTTGATGAAAGATTTAGGTTTTATAACTGCTAATAATGCTGAACATGAAAGTCAGAGCGGCGCGCTATTCTGGTGCTCATCACAGGAGGCAGCTGGCTTATTTGGCCTGTTTGTTGGACGCAGAGGAAGACCCAGGTCTGGATTCCCAGTGTCACTAAACAGCCAGAAAGTTGACTCCTCATTAAAGACCACAGACTGGTTCACATAGTGAAGCAAAGTTACTAAAATATTACTTTCATACCTCAAAACTCTTATCAAAGATGCTGCCTTTATAGCTCAAATAACTGTATTTTGATGGCTTATCTTCACGTCAGTAAAATCACAAGCACTATAGCACTCACAGAATTCACTTTGATTTCAGAATAACTCAGATAATGACTAAGGAAAATTGTGATGCTTCATCCGGAAGTATTTTCTTGATGATTATAAGGCAGTTTAGTTGTCATATTGAATTGTTTATATAAGACCTACTTTGATATTTCTATTAAAATTCTAGTTGAAAAAGCGAGTTCCTGACATGGTTCTGACATCTTCAGTTAATAGAGGCAGGTGGAACTTTGTTATATTTATTTTGTTCTCACTTATAAAATAATCATCAAATTTTAACTGCTTGTGGTACATCCTACACTGGCCTGTCCAAATCCCATCTTAGGGGTCCAATCAGTAGGGTTGGGAACTGAGATCTGTTTTTAAATATGCCTTGCATGAATCAGAAGCGTACAGCAGAGCTAGTCCAGTCCGCCTACTGAATGAACCACTCTAATGAGTAAGTTATTTTTTAGTGAATCAAGTTCACATAGTGTACAACTGAGAGACTTAACCAGTCAATACATACACTTTTGTTCATACAGTATGACTACATGCAGTGGAAGATGCACAGATACACACTGATCATTCAAAAGTTTGAGGTCAGCAAGATTATTTTTTTGAAAGAAGAATCTTATGCTCAACAAGACTGCATTTATTTGATTAAAAATACAGTAATATTGTGAAATATTATTACAATCTAAAATAACTGTGGTCTATTATAATATTGTGTAAAATTTCATTTATTCATGTCATGACAATGCTGAATTTTCAACAGGTATTAATTACTTCAGTCTACAGTGTCACATGATCCTTCAGAAGTCATTCAAGCATGCTTATTTGCTGATCAAGAAACATTATTAATCTTTACTGTCACTGTTTATCAATTTAATGCATCTTTGCTAAATAAAAATGATATTTATATATATATATATATATATATATATATATATATATATATATATATATATATATATATATATATACACTATATATATGT
>NW_015505367.1:552171-557628 GCF_001515645.1 Sinocyclocheilus grahami
TATATATATACAGTATATATGTGACGTGGCAAAGGGATCTCATTATAATATTACCGCCCCTTAATCTGTAAGTTTCCACCCACGGTGCCGTCATTTTGATTTTGCAAGCAACAACAGTGTACCAGCTCTAATGCCATGGCAAAACTTTGAGCAAAACATGTTAACTGTTCTGTCTTTGGCTGCACAGACGAGCACAGAACACTATTTAGAGTCCCAGCCTCAGAGGAGACAAGAGAGCAGTGCATTTATTGATTTATTTACTGTATATTGCTGCTGCCACACAGATTTAAAATAAACATGCAATTTATTTCCCAGCTGTTTACCTTCATAGACATTTTTGTAACTTGTGTGTGTTTTTAACGTAAACTTGTGTGTGGATGAGAACTTAGTTTAGTACTCACATGCTTTGACAGCCTATTTCTGTCCGTGTGCTTCGAATGTGTGCACTTAGAAAAATGTAAATAAGAAGTTTAAACTCATATGGTTTAAAACTCATGATTTCAGCGCGATAAACATGATAATCAGATAATGGAATGTAATGGCTCAGCTCTATTCTGGAAAAGGGGGCGGGGAGCAGCAGCTCATTTGCATTTAAAGAGCCAGGCCCGAAAAACAGTCTGTTTCTGCTTCCAATCAAAATAGGCATTTTCAAAATCATATAATAAATGATCTGTGGAGTATTTTGAGCTGAAACTTCACAGACACATTCTGGGGACACCAGAGACTTATATTACATATTGTAAAAAGGGGCATAATTTGTCTCCTTTAAACATTTCTATCTCTAGTCACAAAAGTTTCACTGCACTTGTACTAGCAGTCTGAAAGGTGAATTTGGCTTTATATGATACATTCCTGCATGAAAGCGAGGGTCTCAAAGCTGACAGCTGCCTTTAGTGCCTATTGTCAAACCAATTTCACAGATGTCAGATGACTGAAGTCAAGTAACATGTTGCGTTGTTAAAATTATGAGCTCTAATGAGGAATAACTCCTCTTATTATTCTATGCTCCACCACACCCCTGACAAAAGCCCTCTTTTTCTTTCCCTGTATTTTCTTAGACACAGGAGCCACAGTATATAAAGGTGGATTGATCATTAAAACCGTCCTCTCATCCCAGCTGTTCCGGCACCTAGTCTGAAAGGATGCGCCTTTGATTCGGAGCCAGGCTTAATTGGTCGTATCTAAAATGGTTTAAGTAATTAAGATGACAGAGCTGGTCTGTGAGAGGACACTTTCCTCATGTCCTCTCGCAGAGGTCTGGCACCTCTCTAGGGTCCTCATTATGACTCTGTCCCCACAAGTTACATGTCCTCACAAGTGAGGATATTGACGGGTATCTCTCAAAGTTGACCTCCCACACACACATGATAAATTCATCATCTCTATAGAAGAGCGTTTTGGATTAAGTTGGTAGTGGTGGGAGGCAGGAGGTGATTTGAAAGCGTTCGCTAATGCCCACGTTGGTTTTGAAACGAGCTAACATTGTATCATGTTTTGTTGCACTGAGTAATGTGCATACAGCATGTTATTGCACCAGAACAAGCGTGCTAGTGAGATTCAAAAGAGAATATGATGAAAACCTGGGTTGTAAAACCAAATTTAAACCTTATAATTTACAAATGA
This sequence comes from Sinocyclocheilus grahami, assembly GCF_001515645.1. NCBI lineage: Eukaryota > Metazoa > Chordata > Actinopteri > Cypriniformes > Cyprinidae > Sinocyclocheilus > Sinocyclocheilus grahami. The sequence continues at coordinate 553,795 of NW_015505367.1, forward strand.
TTTAAAGCATTAACACACATTCAATTCAATTCAGATTAATTAGAAATATTTCAGATTCTGAACTATTTCTAGGTCACTATTCGAGTAAATATGTGACGTTGATCATGTACAGATGGTCTTCCAGGATGCTCTTTGGATCATTCTCGAATCATGCTGGAGAACATGATCATCAGGTTTTAAACAAACTTGGGGAGTCGTTCTGGCAAAAAGGGGGGGCACCAACTTGCTCCAAATGGGACATTTTAATAAATTTTCCAATTCAGCTTTTCACTAACTGTTATGCTGATTATGTAATTTGTAGTGGGAAAAAATGTACTTCATTAAAAATGCAAAAGAGTTTTCACTTTTTCTGTAGTGTGTCAGTAGGAAATATCAGTTTACATTTCCAAACATTAATTTAGCCATTAATTGTAATAATCCAGCAAGCTTTTTGTTTGCACAAGGAGTCTGACAACAGCCAGTGCTCCACACAGATTTGATCTCATCATCATCATCCAGTCTGTCTGGAATGACATGAAGAAACAGAACAAACTGAGACAGACTAAATCCAGAAGAACTGTGTCTCCAAGATGCTTCAAGTATATATATATATATATATATATATATATAGTTTTATTTAACAAGAGTAACCCTGTTCCCAAGCCCTATCCATCCAAATAAAATGTTTTACAATTATTGTTCCCCCCCTCCATGCATATGCTCCTCAGTTGATCAGGTTCTTAGCATCCCCCAGGCAAATCCCGCAGGCATCCTTGTGAAGGATGACTGTGCAAGTAAAAGAGAATGTAAACTGAAGTGTCAGAGGAAGACCGTTTCACAAGATCTGTTTTAACCTCTGTTTCTGTAATAAGAGGGACGAGTGGTGTAGGTCAGGCTTATGTGAGGCTTATGGGGTTGAAAGAAAGCCTTTGTTTGTATGCAGCTATACAGACCAAGGCAGTGACTGGATCTCTGAAATGAAAACCAGGCCGTTTGTACCTCAGCGATCAATAAATCATTGCATTTTCTAATATTGTCTATGAATTAAAAAGGTGAGTACAGCTTTATGTATTTTGACCCTGATAAATGAAGTACTGTGATGAACTGTGGTCATAATACTCAAATGTACATTTAGTCATTCACATGACTACTTTCACTTGAACGTGAAAGACTGTTCAGAATAACCACAGGCACTCCTGTTCCCCTCAAACACTGAATTGGTATAAAAATTCAACTGAACACAGTCGATAATAATGTTAATCGTCTAATTAAGTGCATAAATCTAATGCCATAAGTAGAAACTGTGAAGTAAAAACTATATATAGTGTGCTCGTTCTAATTACCTTCTGTTCAGTGAGTAAATTTTCTTAACCTTAAAAAAGATTAAACTGGACATTTCTGAAGACTGTAATATAGGATAGCTCAGTCAGAGATAAATGAAATAAATACAGTCCCTTGTCACTTTATGTATCTTGTATGTTCCTTCCAGCTGTGCTAAGTGCAGACAACGCTACTTAATCAGGTTCATTAGGATTATTGATGGGATTCTCAGTTGAGGATCATTAACAGCGAAAGATTCCCGACTGCACTGCACTCCACATGCGCAGATGACTAGAACATATATTTCCTCAACATCAGTCAGATACGACCTCTGTCAGATGAAATGAGCTTACAACGCTTTGACACTATAGTGACATGAAGTATTACCGCTGACACAGTGCTGGAGCAGAATGCTTATTGCAGAGGTCATGTTTAGTCTGACCTCCCATTGTCGCTCATTTACTGGCAGCAGCAAAGGCCAGGTAACACACACAAATAAATAATGAAACAAGGTGCTGAATTTAAGAGTGCAGGGGTCAGAGCTTAGCGCTTCTTCTGCGTTCATACAAGAAAAAAATGCCCAATTTCCAATTCAAAATGTGAATGCTGCCTCCAGAGCTGCACTGTGCAATGCTAAGGAGGTACGTACTGTACATGCATAAATGAGTCCTTATACATCAGCCGAAAACAAACTGAATTGTGGCATTGTTAGTCATAAGCAAATATTTTAAGGCATAAATATTGTGAGATAATGTCATAACTGATATCATTGAGAATCCCCACGGCCTCCATTCTTAAATAATGTAAAAATCCCAGTACACTCTAAAAAATGCTGGGTTGTTTCAACCCAATGTTGGGTCAAATATGGACTAACCCAACTGTTGGGTTAAAAAGCTAATTTAAAAATGTAACCAACATTTAACCCAACAGTTGGGTTAGTCCATATTTGACCCAACATTGGGTTGAAACAACCCAGCATTTTTTAGAGTGTAGCAACAACGAGCAGCATCTATCAGAGATCTCAGGCACAGCCCACAGTGCAAGCTGACCCCCTTAATGACCACACTGCAATTATTCTGCCCTTGAAACTTCAAATGCATATTCATTTGACTGAATTACATTTAAGGCTTAAACTTATAATTTCTCAAGCAGTGTAGCATTGACGTTTTGAGCATGTCCCATGCTACAAATAAAATTGTCACTGGAAGTTTACTTTCGTTATGTTAATTAAGTATGATTTTGTGAGATGGGAGACTTTGGAAATGTGCCTTTCCATCTTGTAAATATGCTTGCCACATATTTACAAGATACAATTGCGGTGTTGCAACACCACTACTGAACAGCGTGCAGCATTGTAGTCAGATTACAAAACAAATGGCTCTTATGAGGTGGCTCTTTTTAGAGAATCAACAACACAAAGCAAGTTTGCAAAATTGTTATTAATTAATCAAAAATATACATCACAGGCAGTTTTGTCTGATTATTATGAACCAGTTCTTTTTAATGAATAAAAACCTACAGCGCAGCCTGTGTAGTCTGACTCACAAATGTAGCGTCTGGACCACTCAAACACACAATATATATTTTGTTAGCTAGATTTAACAAATACACTGTAACACCCCAGGAAGCCGAACAGGCCCCTGGTTCCATGGTAACCCTGACACCCGATACATTTACGACCTCCTGGAATTTAGGTGAAGAAAATCGATTCCTTGCCCATAGGGAAAATCCACAAGGGAAGGACTTTTCTTTGCTAATTAATTAATAGGAAAACCTTTCTTTGAATGAACACACATGATCCTTCAGGTCATTGGGTATATTATTGTCATCGTGTATTTTGTCTTTGAAATTGTATACTGTTATGCAGGCTTATAATCGAAACACACTCCTGTCAGCTTACATATATATAACTCTACCATGTTTAGTACCTATGAATTCGTATTCGGATGATCTAATTGAGAGTGTATATTGTATGTTTACACCTACACAACATATTAGTGTTCTAAGAGTCTGTAATAATTTTTATCCGAGTTTCATATGCAAATTACCATGCTTTCAAACAAAGGGCCATAAAAACACCCCAGTATCTCAGAACTCCCACTTGAGATTCCGGACTTCCTCATTGGACAAGCCCATCTTGAGAGGCGTGAATCTTTGCAGGCTTTAAAGGCCGCACTTCATGTGACCCACCCAGTCCATGGTTCTGTTAGGTTTCGATAAGACGCTCCAACGCTCCAGAACATCCTAAGCTCGTGCCAGGCTTCGGCCTTGTCCCTTCCATTCATCAAGATCCTCTGACTCAAAACTGGTTCTTTTCATCGACCCAAATTCAGCAAAGATCAACTGGAAACCTTAAGATTGCATCAGGAATCTCTTTCAGACAGACGAGACTCACAAGTATCAAACTTAGTCTTATTAATTAGGTATCATTTGCACCTTTTTACAAAGGTGTGTTTGAACTAAGAATCTGACATTTCCCTCAGGCGTAGATCTGCTGAATATGCAAATGTTTCAATAACTTCATGTTCTTATTTT
>NW_015505367.1:558791-566532 GCF_001515645.1 Sinocyclocheilus grahami
TTTTTTTATTTTTTTTTATTTTGTTTATTTACTTTCCCCTTTTAATTTCCTACAGCTCTTAGGACCCCTTTTTTTATTTTATTTATTTAAATTTTTTTTTTGTTGTTGTGTTTTTACTTTTACCTTATTTTAGTTATTTCACCATCACCATCGTCGTTTTTGGATAGGATTACAGTAGTTCGAGCAACTGTTGTTTCCTTAGCGAGTTATACAGGTTATTAGTAGCATAATCCCTGTTTCCTCTCTACTTCTCCTCACGCCTCAGTGCCAGGCCTAATACGTTGAAGGGCAGCTACCATTGCAACACAATGTAGGCTAACATAAAACTAGAAACAATTCCCACTGTTTCTTTTTCTTTTGACGAGGTATTTGGTGGGTCCCTGCTAGTTTAGCTAACAGCCTAACCCTAGGGTTATGAAGTCTATTGCAGCATCACACACAAGTGAAACCTGCTTAGCCATATCTCTTAGAAAACAACTAAAATAGGTAAAAATGTTCCTTTTTTTTTTTTAGTTCATCTTATTTTATTTCAGTTTCGTCATAGTGACCAAACCCGTGAACCATCAGTAGTATAGCCCGGTCATCAGCTGACCCCTGCTTACGGCCCCTCAACAAAGTTACTCAAACTCTTCCTTTGTGTTCACGAACAAAAAAACATAGCACCTTACCTCACTAGCTGCCTCCCACCAGCTAGTCATACCTTACACGGCCTACACAGCCGTTCCCCTTAGAGATAGTTTAACACCTCTGTACGTACCTGCATTTGCCTTGTGTCTCTCTCTCTCTGGTGTTCCCACAAGTGTGCCAGTATGTCGCAGACATTCCACAGACATCCAGCCCTGGCAGCTCACCAGGACCACCTGGACACTCAGTAGAGCACTGTAATGGACATCATTCAGCTCAAAGCAGCCAACGACCTGCCATGGCAAAGAAAGGAACAGCGAGACTGCGACATAAGCGAACACTTGACCAGCATCATCCTCTCCTCGGCCCACACCCTCAAGGGCCTCAGACAGGAGGTATATGAGCTGAAACTGCAAGTCACAGAATTCTGCAGAGAACTGACACCTGCTCAACGAGAGATAGCACAGAATGGATGCAAAGAACCCCACAGAATGGTGCGACAGAAGGAAATCACCAGTCTTCACAGAGGCTCTAACAGCTGCTAAACACCAGGCGCCGCTGGAAAAAGCCATCACACAGGACTTGAAAACAGAACTGTTTCACACAAATTCACTCTTAAAACAACTTATGTGGAACTAAATGAGAGAGACACCACATCTAAGGCCTTACAAGGCCAGCTGCATTCAGCCAGAGCTGAGGTCCAAACCCTGACTCAGCAATTAGAAAGGAGCTTGACTTGGTTCAGAAAGAATTTAAACAGTCCTAACGACTGCGCATAGACCTAAGCAAAAGACAGCAGGTTGAACACCACGTCGCCAGCAGTGCAAGCCCTCCATGCCTGTGCACAGCTACGAAAGGGGGGAAAGGGAGCCAAAGCCTTCTGCTTGACACTTCACAAGTCAGCTCCCTGAAAACCTCTGCAGCTGCAACAAAAAAAAAAATTTTCAGGCGAACCGAAGCAACGCAACGAGGTGAATTCAGTGTCACAAATGAACTGAAATATGCTTGCAGACCACAAGGCGAACAGATAGGGAAAACACGAAACAGAACTTCCCCTGGCCAGCAGGTCCACCCCCTCAGCCAAGAGTTTGAACCTGCGAGGGGGGGGCGAGAGCCACTGTTCACACGTCACCAATCAGCAGCCACAAGGGGGTGGGGCAAGGACCTTTCCAGAGGATCACTGCAGACACACATACCGTGTGACCCCACAGACCCCAACGAGCTGGCCAGAGACAACACATCTGGCAACCTAAATACTCTCAGACCCAGAGTCTGAACACGGACTGATCGCTGCCCCAGACACCAAGCAGGGCCGGCGTGAAACTCCCCATGCTTACTACCACAGACTTTGACAAACTTACTCCAAGCTCACGATTACCCTGGGATGGCGGAGGACACCAGCTGCAAGAAGTCATCTAGGCATTAGGGCCTGCCGCACAATGCCTAATCAACAGCTGCGTACCCTGACACAGAAGGCCTTTAACAAGCAGCAAGGCCTCCACTAAAGGTGTTTGTCAAACCCCACTGAGTCTGAACTTCACAACTCATAATCCAAAGCGGGCACCAGAAGGCACCCAGCATTGCCACAATGCAAAACCCTTCTACAGAAAGCCCTAGCCAGAAGAGGACAGAGCCATCACCATGGCAACAGACCCAGGTTCCAGACCAACCACTGGGAAAAGGCGTCCTCATCCTGCAAACACCACGGTATGTCCAACAGCAGTCCACCACAACATCCTCCTCCACACCCTTCACACAGGTGCTGAACGGAGGCTACACAAGGACAGCTGGACACGCCTACTTCTGGGTTACAGGAGCTGCTGACACTCGCAAAAGAGCTCCTTGAACAAAACTCAACTAAGGAGTACTGAGAAGGACAAACCTCTGACTCCTTGCCTGCTGCAACACAGCATCAGGCCCCTCCAAGGGAGGAGCATCCCTTGAAACCGGTCGACACCCCCAGAAGCAGCCAGACAACGTTGGATTGAGCAACGGGCCCACATGCCCAACAGCGAAAGCTCTACAAACACAACTCAGGCAAGCTCAAGTCGGTGCCGCCACAAGAGCCAAGCGACACTGCAAACATCGGATTTCTAGTGACGTTGAGCAAAGCAGAGAGCTCACAACCACCTGCCGCTTTCCTGCCATCATCACTAGGTCAGTCGGAAATTCTGTACACACTATAGAATCTCCATAACAGTTCCCGGCAATCCCTGGAACCACCTGCACTCTCACCAGTGAGAGTCTAACCCGGCTGTCCCACATCACGGGTACCACAGATAGCCTACTGGCTAACAACATCAACAAAAAACCATCATACCCGGACTAACTCACTTCAGGTTGACAGGTGACACAGCCTTGACACCTGCTGCATAAGCTCGAGGACCTAATTATTCATATTTTCCATGAGCTGATTCGTTACACAAACAAATTATACTTATGAACCGATTCTTTTTAGAGAATCAGAAATACAGTGCAACCAGTATAGTCTTATTCCTAAACAAATTATTTGTATGAAACATTTTTTAATTAATCAAAAAACATGCAGCACTGACAGTGTAGTCTGATTCCTGAACAAAATACTCTTATGAACCAATTGTTTTTAATGAATAAAAAATGTACAGTGCACGCAGTGTAGTCTGTTTCCTGAACAAATAATTCTTTTGAACCACTTTTTTTAATAAATAAAAAACCTACAGTGCAACCAGTTTTGTCTGACTAACAAGCAAATGACTCGTACGAGCCAGTTCTTTTTAGTTAATCAAAAACATACAGAGCAACCAGTGCAGTCCGATTTAAACAACCGACTCTGAGTTTGTTCTTTTTAGTGAAACTAATACGTACATAAAAGTGATACTTGAATCAGTGTAGTTACTGACTGGTTGTTCATATGACAATGTGTAGTACCGTTTTTTATTAAAAAAATCTAATCATATAAATGTTACCACATTTAAAAACATAACCCATCATTTGGTGATGAAATGTGAATTTCTTTTTCAAAATATTTATTCCTCACAAGTTCTAAAAGAATCGTTGATGAAATCATTAAAGTACTGCAACCATACTGTTTCAGGAATTCTTAACGATTCCCATCACTGCTCGTTTGATTAGCTACAGTTTTAAGCCAGGATTTTGTTGAGCCTTTTTTTTTGTAGACTCATTCAGCCCTGATATTCCCAAAACTCTTAAATGAATGCAGTCATTTCCATTGACATTTACTTAAATGCATTTGCTCCCGGTCAGTCAGATATTGTATGCTCAGAAAAAGTGGCAGGTCATCATGAGCCTAACCATTTTTGAAGATGTACTGTATGTGACACTGATCAAGAATCCGAAAAGTGACCTATGATTATTGCACCACTGTTGCATGTGTCAGACTTCAACTTCAGACTTCAAGATTTCAACTGGAATTCCACGGTCACAGGGTCCTTACCTATATCCAAATCTGTTCTGCTCGCTCTCTTCGATGGAATGTGCCGCATGCATTTTGTTCCTCCATGAATATTTAATTGGCTGGAGCCAAATTATCCCATGTATAATTTAAAGCAGGCATGTTGTTGTCTACAACAACAGTTCCCTGGTCATTATGAAGTCAGCAGTATTTATAAGAGGTATCAGTCTTCACCAGTGCAGAGACATGTCTAGGATAAAACAAGCATCGCTCAGCCATTTGTTCTCAGCTCTCCTTTTTCCAACCACACAAAGGGCAAACCATTATCTACTGCTGCACACCATCAGCAGTGCCAGTAGTATATTTGATATTGTATGCTTTACTTTTCTTTGGTATATAAATGTGTGGATTTTGCTTTAAAGGAATAGTTCATCCAAAAATACAAATTTGACACCCTTAGGACATTCCAGATGAAGATCAGTTTGTTTCTTCATCTGAACAGATTTGGAGAAATTTAGCATTGCATCACTTGCTCGCCAATGGGTCCTCTGCAGTGAATGGGTAGCGTCAGAATGAGACTCCAAACAGCTGATAAAAACATCACAATAATCCACAAGTAGTCAACATGACTCCAGTGGGTCTATTAATGTCTTGTGAAGCAAAATGCTGCATGTTTGTAATAAACAAATAATCATTAAGATGTTTTTAAATTCAAACTATTCCTCTATTGCTCTCTTCAGTAAATAAAGTTGTCTCATCTGAATCAGGTGAGACATATGCACAGATCAAGCACCGTTTATAAGCGAAAACCATCCAGAATGGGGGATTTTGATGTGAGAGGACAACAGAGGTTGGAAGGAAGTGTTATTATGTATTATGGATTGGTATTTTGGACATAAGTGAGGTTTTAAAGTTAAAATGCTTTAATAATGGATTTATTTCTTACAAACACATTGCTTTTCACTTCACATGACGTGAATTGATGGATGTGTGGGTTTTTGTGATGTTTATCAGCAGTTTGAACCTTCATTCTGACGGCACCCATTCACTGCATCCATTAGTGAGCAAGTGATGTAATGCTACATTTTCCTAAATCTGTTTCGATAAAGAAACAAACTCTTTTATTTCTTGGATGGCTTGAGGGTGAGTACATTTTCAGTAAATTTAATTTTTTTGGGTGGACTATTCCTTTAAAGCAATGGAATAAAATTTTATTTCATGTATATTGGTTTTGCATATAAATGTGAGGTTTCAAAATTAAAATGATTTTTCATAGATGCCTGAAATGTGCAGATGCTCCTTGCCAGAAAAGCTGCCCCACCAATTTGGATATCAAGTCTTTCATCACCAGCATTTCCAACAAGGTAACACCTACTAAAATGCTTGAACTTGCTCGCACAGCAGCTACTCCGAACACAGTTTATTGATGTTGGCTTAAGTGATAATCTCATAATCCTTTGTGTATTATATTTCTCAGTTAGTTAAGCACAAGCACTTATACGTGCCTTTATTCGGCCAGGTAAAATCTCCAAATCTCTGCTTGAGTCCATGTTTATAGTTGACTCTATTGTGTGTCTTCTAGAACTACTATGGTGCTGCCAAGGCAATCCTGTCCGATAACCCTCTGGGTTTGACCTGTGGCATGGTGTGTCCCACCTCTGATCTGTGTGTGGGGGGTTGTAACCTCTATGCCTCTGAGGAAGGCCCCATCAATATTGGTGGGCTGCAGCAGTTTGCTACTGAGGTAAGGTGCTCTTCAATGCAATGGCTAACAATTGCAGATTTTTCACCCTTAAGTCAAAGGTATGGTGTGGTGATGATTCAAATAAAATTGAAGCTGAAAAGTAATGTAAAAACAATGTATTGTATGTTTGAATTTCAAGTCTTATTTTTGTACTTTAACGTAATGATTCCGTCAGTGGTCTACTGATGGTGCTCTCCTCTGTTCTTTCTGCTCTCTTGTACTTTGTGCTGTCTTGTAGCAGGCTTTGTACGTTCAGTTCCTCACTCACATCCTTATAACAATCACCAGGCTCTTTTTAGTTCCTCTGAGAAAACTCAGTGGGCAAGACTTTTTCTCTGATGGAATGGACTTTTTTTTCAAAGGTGTAAATCAAGAACTAGCTCAGGCAGGGAGAGAAAAGGTTAGCCTTTGCTCTCTTGATTTTTTCTTTAGTTCTTAATCTTTTCGAGAAAAGTAAACAAAAACAAGAACCATAGAATTGTGTTTTTTTCCCATGTTGCCTACCTAGTAGCCTACTACTTTGCACGGTCCTATTTGTTTAGCTTATTGGCTTATTTGTTGGTAAATATGTATTGGTTATTGTTGTTGGCTGTGATTGAGTTAGCTGTGTGATTTCAAACTCTTATGTTTAACATTAAATCAGACAAATACTGTATAAACATTTATACACTACCACTATCAAAAGTTTGGGGTCCGTAATATTTTTGTTAATGTTTTTGAAAGAAGTCTCTTACACTCACCAAGACTGCGTTTATTTGATTACAAATACTGCAAAAACAGTAATATTATGAAATACTTTTACCATAAAAAACTGCTTTCTATGTTATTATATTTTAAAATGCAAGTTATTTCTGGGCAGTATTTTCAGCAGCCATTTATAGAGTGTACAGTATCACATGATACTTCAGAAATCTTTCTGAGCTGATATCAATGTGCTAAAATCTTACTGACCCTAAACTTAACTGAACTGTTACTGGTGTATATATTATTTATAAGTTATGGAATAGTTTATTATTTTAGTAGGGAAATATGACTAAAAGGATTGATGCATAACCTAGTGACATTTTTCTTGTTAAAAATACATTATGTGTCAGAAACGAGACCGGGATCCAACAGCAGGTGAAACAAAAAATTCAAAGTTTATTGAAAACTGTGATAAGAGAAAATGCTCAGTCAATAAATCAGCCTGATAGCAAATCCGCCAGCAAATAGTCAGCTTTGATCAGCGCAGAGGTCAGACCAGCCTCTGCCGAGCCCGCGGAGAAGAGAGGCGGTGAACCGGCAATTGAAAGCCGCTGCTGAATTCCAGAGGTAGTGCCGAGCGTGGGCAGAGAGGAATCGGAAGGGGCTGCCGTGAAGAGACAGGCCTATGATAAGAGAGAGCCTAGGCAGAGAGCCGACCAGAGTCCTACAGGGACAGGTGGTTAAAAAGGGGAGGGTGACAAAAACAGGAACGCCAGACCGACTAGACTAGAAAAATAAACAAAACAAGACTGGGTCAGAAAACACAGCATGCACTGAGACGATCTGAGCTACAGAACAACACATTACAGACTTACACAAGACAGCAACCATAAGGGCAAGATAAAGGGAAGATAATGAGGACAAAACGGGGTGCAGGTGAGGAGGGAGAATTAGCTAACAGGGATAATGAGAGGGGCGTGGTAAACACCATGATGACAGCAGAGCACATGGCGAGCCGTCAAAACAAAAGGCCATGTGCACCATGACAACAAAGCCTAAGCAGACCCCACCGAGATCGTGACAGTACCCCCTCCCCTAAGGAACGCCACCAGGCGACTCTAGGGAGGGGGGTTTACCTTGTGTCCGGCGGAAGTCCTCGATCAGCGACTGATCCAGAATATCCCGAGCCGGAACCCAACTCCTCTCCTCAAGACCGTAACCCTCCCAGTCCACCAGGTATTGGAAACCCCTGCCACGACAACGAACATCTAGTAATCTCCTAACAGAATAGACAGGAG
>NW_015505367.1:567896-579890 GCF_001515645.1 Sinocyclocheilus grahami
TGAAGAGACAGGCCTATGATAAGAGAGAGCCTAGGCAGAGAGCCGACCAGAGTCCTACAGGGACAGGTGGTTAAAAAGGGGAGGGTGACAAAAACAGGAACGCCAGACCGACTAGACTAGAAAAATAAACAAAACAAGACTGGGTCAGAAAACACAGCATGCACTGAGACGATCTGAGCTACAGAACAACACATTACAGACTTACACAAGACAGCAACCATAAGGGCAAGATAAAGGGAAGATAATGAGGACAAAACGGGGTGCAGGTGAGGAGGGAGAATTAGCTAACAGGGATAATGAGAGGGGCGTGGTAAACACCATGATGACAGCAGAGCACATGGCGAGCCGTCAAAACAAAAGGCCATGTGCACCATGACAACAAAGCCTAAGCAGACCCCACCGAGATCGTGACAGTACCCCCTCCCCTAAGGAACGCCACCAGGCGACTCTAGGGAGGGGGGTTTACCTTGTGTCCGGCGGAAGTCCTCGATCAGCGACTGATCCAGAATATCCCGAGCCGGAACCCAACTCCTCTCCTCAAGACCGTAACCCTCCCAGTCCACCAGGTATTGGAAACCCCTGCCACGACAACGAACATCTAGTAATCTCCTAACAGAATAGACAGGAGAACCATTCACTAGACGAGGGGGAGGGCGGGCAGGGGATGAAATGTTGGCATTAAGGGGAGATCTGAACACAGGCTTAACCCTGGATACATGAAAAACAGGGTGCACCCGACCAAGAGAGGGAGGCAACTTGAGCCGTACCGCCACCGGATTAAGGACCTTGGTGATCTGGTATGGACCAATGAACCTAAGCACTAACTTGCGAGAGACAGCCTTGAGAGGCAGGTCCTTGGTAGACAGCCATACCTTCTGACCACAGACATAGCGGGACGCTGGAATCCGGTGACGATCAGCCGCTGCAGGCAGTGGAGAGCTCGCTCGAGATCCTGATTGGCTCGCTCACACTGTCCGTTGGTCTGGGGATGAAAACCTGACAACAGACTCGTAGATGCCCCGATCTGTTGACAAAATTCCTGCCAAAATGGGAGACAAACTGGGGACCCCTATCAGAGACCACGTTAACCGGAAGACCATGTATCTGGAAGATGTGGTCAATTACCATTTGGGCTGTCTCCTTGACAGAGCGGAGTTTTGGTAGGAGCACGAAATTAGCCGCCTTAGAGAAGCGATCCACCACCGTGAGAATAATGGTGTAGCCTCTTGAAGGGGGTAAGCCAGAGACAAAATCTAAGACTATGTGTGACCAGGGACGAGAGGGGATGGGCAGGGGTTGGAGTAGACCAATGGAGGGATGGTTAGAGATCTTGTTCTGGGCACAAACAGAGCAAGCCAATACAAACTGCCTAACGTCCTGGCCAATAGAGGGCCACCAAAATTGCTGGCGGATGGCAGCCAGCGACCTCCTGACTCCTGGATGGCAGGTAACCCTAGATTCATGCCCCCACTGAAGGACCTCAGGGCGCAGTGAACAACCTACCCGCAGGATACTCAACTGGCACTTCCACCCTTCGTTCGGCCTCCTCCACCCTCCGTTTGACGTCCCAGAAGAGGAACCCCACCACCACTCCTTCAGAGAGTATGGCATCGGCTAGGGTCTCCTCTCCTGTGCGCTCAAACTGGCGGGATAGAGTATCGGGCTTAACGTTCCTGGACCCGGGCCGGTATAAAAGGGTGAAGTTAAATCGGTCAAAGAAGAGTGCCCAGCGAGCCTGGCGCGAGCTCAGCCTCTTGGCCAAACGGATATATTCTAAGTTCTTATGATCCGTCCAGACCAAGAAGGGCTGCACTGACCCCTCCAATCAGTGACGCCACTCACCCAAGGCCAACCTAACCGCCAGCAGCTCCCGGTTGCCAATGTCGTAATTACATTCAGCTGGGTTGAGGCGATGGGAGAAACATGCATAGGGGTGCACCTTCCCATCCTTAGCGGACTGCTGGGACAAGACTGCGCCTACCCCGACCCCAGAGGCGTCCACTTCCACAATAAATTGTCGTTCGGGATCTGGAATGGAGAGAACAGGAGCAGAGATAAACCGGGACTTTAATTTATCAAAGGCCTCCTGAGCCTGAGGACTCCAGTTGAACGGTACCCTGTTGGAGGTGAGCGCCGTTAAGGGTGCAGCTACCTGGCCAAAGTTCCTGATGAATCGCCGGTAGAAGTTGGTGAAGCCCAAGAAACACTGCACAGAGCCTTTCTGGAGTCGGGAACTGGCCACTTAGCGACAGCCTCGACCTTGGCCGGATCCGGCTTAATCTCCCCAGCTGAGACAATAAAGCCTAAGCACGAGGCTGACTTGGCATGGAACTCGCACTTCTCTGCCTTGACATAAAGCTGGTTCTCCAGCAGCCGTTGTAGGACCTGGCGCACGTCCTGAGTGTGTACCTGAAGGGATGGAGAAAAGATGAGAATGTCATCGAGGTACACAAAGACAAACTGGTTAATCATGTCTCCCAACACGCTATTGACCATGCCCTGGAATACAGCAGGGGCATTAGTAAGCCCGAACGGAAGGACCAGGTATTCATAGTGTCCCATGGGGGTATTAAAGGCTGTCTTCCACTCATCGCCCTCGCGAATGCGGATGAGATGATAGGCGTTGCGGAGGTCTAACTTAGTGAAGACCGTGGCTCCCTACAAGAGTTCAAAGGCAGATGACATTAACAGCAAGGGGTACCTGTTTTTAACAGTAACGTCATTTAACCCTCGGTAATCAATACAAGGACGCAGAGAGCCATCCTTCTTCTTAACAAAGAAGAACCCAGCACCAGCAGGGGAAGACGAGTGGCGACTGAGACCGGCTTTCATGGATTCTTAAATGTATTTGTCCATAGCCTCTCGTTCTGGACCTGACAGGGAAAAGAGACGACCCCGGGGCGGAGAAGTGTCTGGGAGGAGATCGATAGCACCATCGAACGCCCGGTGGGGGGGCAGCGAGGTGGCCCAGGACTTGCTGAAAACCAGCCACAGATCATGGTACTCCCCCGGGACCCCAGTGATATCAGCCACCTCAACCTGCAACACAGGAGACACAGACACAGGAGGAGAGACTGCACCTAGGCAACACGCATGACAAGACTGACTCCAAGACACAATCTGGCTGCGGGACCAATCCACATGAGGGCTGTGTTGAGCCAACCAGGGGTGCCCCAGAACAAGAGTAGCATATGGGGACTCCAGGAGGAACAGCACAACAGACTCACGGTGATTGCCCGACACAACAAGACTTACACAGGGGGTGGTGTGGGTGATAGTGGCTACAGGCTGGTCAGAGAGGCCCCAGACAGCGACAGGAGAGGAGAGCGGAATGGCAGGGATGCCCCAGCTCTTGGCCGTGCTGCAGTCCAGAAAGCTGACTTCGGCTCCAAAATCAATCAGGACCTTGCAGGAGTGGGCAGAGTCTTGGTAAGTGATGGTAGCAGAGAGTTGGGTGCGTGACTGCGGGGAGATTAGAGGAGAAACACCCACCAGGACTCCCTGCTTGACTAGTGGGCCTTGGCTTTTAAAGGACATGACTGAGCAAAGTGGCCCTGCTTTCCACAGTAGAGGCAGAGGCCCCGAACCAGCCTATGTTGTTTCTCTTGAGCCGACAATCGATGTCGCCCCAACTGCATGGGCTCAGGTTCAGCCAGGGATGAAAGAGGTGGTGGGGGGTTCTTAAAAGAACCTCCAGCCCCCAGGACGAGCGGGGAGCCAAGCGTCGCTGACGCAAGCGGAGTCGGGTTTCGACTCGAGTGGCCAGATTGATAAAGCCCTCCAGGTCTTGGGGTAGATCTTGAGTAGCAATCTCATCTTGGATTTCGAAGTTAAGCCCCTCCCGAAACATAGCTCGCAGCGCCACCTCATTCCAATCGCAGGAAGCAGCTAGAGTCTTAAATTGAATGGTATGTTCCGTCACGGAACGGCCTTCTTGACGGAGCCACGCTAGTTTGGATGCTGCCTCATCTCCTTTAACAGAGCGATCAAAAAGCTTTGTCATCTCACAGCGAAACTCCTCAAAATCAGTGCAGAAGTGGGCTCTAGCATCCCAAACGGCAGTCCCCCACTCACGAGCCTTTCCTGTCAGCAGAGAAATGACATAAGCAACCTTTAACCGTTCTGTAGCATATCGGCGTGGTTGCAGCGCAAACACCAGCGAACATTGAGATAAAATACCCGACATGAATTTGGATCTCCATCATACAAGGGCGGGTTGTTGGCATGCGGTTCGGACTCGCGGTGAGAAAGAGACAGGGGGACCGCTGAAGCGGAGGATGACAGAACGTCTTGCTGGAGTTCGCGGAAGCGGCCGCTTAATTCAGCCATTTGGGCATTGAGGGTTTCAACCTCCTGAGTGGTGGATGAGAGCTGGCTGGCTTGATGGCCGAGGAGAGCTCCTTGATGAGCGAAGGCCGATCTAACAAACTCCTCACCCGCTGGATCCATCTTGGTCAGTCCGTACTGTCAGAAACGAGACCAGGATCCAACAGCAGGTGAAACAAAAAATTCAAAGTTTATTGAAAACTGTCATAACAGAAAATGCTCAGTCAATAAATCAGCCGGATAGCAAATCCGCTAGCAAATAGCCAGCTTTGATCAGCGCGGAGGTCAAACCAGCCGCTGCAGAGCCCGCAGAGAAGAGAGGCGGCGAACCGGCAATTGAAAGCCACCGCTGAATTCCAGAGGTAGTGCCGAGCGTGGGCAGAGAGGAATCGGAAGGGGCTGCCATGAAGAGACATGCCTATGATAAGAGAGGGCCTAGGCAGAGAGCCGACCAGAGGCAAAAACAGGAACGCCAGACCGACTAGACTAGAAAAATAAACAAAACAAGACTGGGTCAGAAAACACAGCATGCACTGAGACAATCTGAGCTACAGAACAACACATTACGGACTGACACAAGACAGCGACCATGAGGGCAAGATAAAGGGAAGATAATGAGGACAAACCGGGGTGCAGGTGAGGAGGGATAATTAGCTAACAGGGATAATGAGAGGGGCGGGGTAAACACCATGATGACAGCAGAGCACATGGCGAGCCGTCAAAACAAAAGGCCATGTGCTCCATGAAAACAAAGCTAAGCAGATCCCACCGAGATTGTGACATTATGTCTAACTGTGCTTTATTAAATGTCTATAGTACAACATGGTTATCACTGGCATTTTTTTCCACATATGACAACCTTTCGGTAGGATGACCCAGCTTTACAATAGCCTGCTCTCCCTTATATCTAAAACTAGTGTGTCCATCTGTCAGATGTCTAGCTGTCCCGTCTTCACCCCTGTCTTATCTTCTCTTCACCTGACCTAAGTGAATCTTTCCATTTTCACATCCCCCCGCTTTGAAAAAAAAATCATCCTGAGAGGTCCAGAGAGTCCTGCAAGAGAAGACTAGCCATACCGTCCCATCAGCTGCTTCCCCCCGTCACCTCTCACCACAGAGATGACAGCTCCTCTCTTCTCAAATGTGAAAGGCCAGGGTTGTTTATCAGCCTGTTGATTAGATAAGCCCTAGACAGGGCCATCAGCGGCCGCTCACCTCCCCTCCTCTCCTCAGTATGAGCTCGCCAACATACACAGACCAGTCCCTGCATTAGTGTAAAGCAGGAACCGTACAGTACATCACATACAGTAAATCACATTATATGCCTAGGGTGGCTTCTGGTAAACAGTCAGTTGAGATGCTGCAAACGAAGCCTGAAAGGCTTTCTGGAGCTAAATAAGAGAGGAAAGAGAAGAAGGCGATCACAGCGTAAAGTTATTTCATTATGCCTGAGCGGATCTAAGCCAGGGAGGTCAACTTTGAACTGTAACTTGCAGTTCCTTATAAATATTCCAGAGGTTACAGTGCCAGGGAAATAGGATTTATGTATTTTATGGAGCCAGAATAAAGGTGAAATTTGCTCTCCTCAGGTGTTCAGTAAGATGGGCATCCCTCAGATCAGGAATCCAGAGCTTCCTCCAGCACACGAAATGCCGGAGAGCTTCCACACGAGGATCGCTCTCATTGGTTGTGGCCCTGCCAGCATCAGCTGCGCCTCCCTCCTGGCTCGGCTAGGCTACGATAACATCACCATCTTTGAGAAACAGAAATACATCGGTGGCCTCAGGTAAAGTAAATGATTCTGCAGTGATCCTCTTAACCTAAGCCTGAAAATCATGCTGGTCTTGGTCTTGCTGGTGGACCACTGTAGTCATGTTGTTCTCCAGAAAAACATTATCAATGTGCTGTCATAGTCATCTTATCAGTCGACTTAGCTGTCTAGTTTTTTTGACAAAAATACTGTAGGTTGGTTAATTGTCAATCAAATAAACAAGCACAAAAATAGTAATTTTAATAGGCCTTTAAAAACAAGTAGACTTACAAAATATTATCAATGTTAGCAAACATTTTGTTAGGATAACTAGTATGTTATTAGAATATTATTTATTTTATTAATAGTATATTAAGGATAGGTAAACTGATTTTAAATATAACACAAATGTAATTAAATATGACAGTTTAGAATATTACATATTTATTTATTTGTTATTATTATTCAATGTCATTTTATTAATTTTATTTCTGAATATTAGGTATTTATAATTCTGCTCAAAGGTTGGGTCAATGCAATGTTTGGGTTAATGTTTTAATGCAATGATGTATTAAAACATTTTTACAGTTATATTTTTCAGTTACTTGTAATAATAGTTCACATGTTACTGTTTTAATGTATTTTTTATTAAAGGGGTCATATGATGCGATTTCAAGTTTTCCTATCTCTTTGGAGTGTTACAAGCTGATTGTGCATAGATAAGATCCCTGAAGTTGCAAAGACTAAAGTCTCAAAACCAAAGAGATATTCTTTATCAAATTTAAGACTCTGCCACGCCCCCCTAAAATGACTCGTTCTAACACGCCCCCACATATCTACTTCACTATGTGGAAATATTTGCATAATGCCGCCCAAATGTTCACGCAAAGAAAGAATGCGTGGTTTCGGTAACCGCAGTTAGTGTTGATGCAGCCATGTCAGGGAGACGCTGTTTGTTTCTAGGCGAAAGCAAAAGCACTTTATTTGGCCTTCTGAAAGTAGATGCATTTAGGAATATTTAAGATAGACTGTTCCCCTTTCGGGCTTTACATTTATTTTGAAAGATGAAGCTCGCGATTATGGTAAGGTGCGTTACATTTCCGATGAGTGCTTGCAGTGTTCAGCCAATCACAATGCACTGGGTCAGCTGGCCAATCAGAGCAGACTGCACTTGTCAGAAGGAGGGACTTTGTAGAAAACGAAGCGTTTGAAAGAGGCGGGGCATAGAGGACCTACAATAATGTACAGTATTTGAAAAATAATGTGTTTTTTGAACATTAAAGCATGTCAACATATTCTGTTACACCAAATACACAAAATAAAGATCTTTAAAAAAGCATCATATGACCCCTTTAAATAAATGCAGCCTTGGTGTGCATAATAGTCGTCTTTTAAAAATATTTGGGAAAAAAAAAGGTTCTTCCCGACCCAAACCTTTTGAACAGAAGTATATGTCATAATACTGCTTGCTTGCTTGCTTATGTATTCATTAATTAATTTATTTGGTTTTGTGTTGGTAAGATTAGTTTCTCTGATATATGTTCCTCCTGGATTTTTAATGAGCAGAACATGTGCTTGAGTGCAGAGAGATCACATGTGCGATTTGAACAGGTGCCGTTTGCCCCGAATGTTATTTACTGAAGAAGTCTGAATGATACACCATCTTGTAATTCCCATTATTATTATTTTACTCACGCCCGATGGAGAATGAGATGTTGACAAATGCGCTATATCTTTCACATGCGTTATGGGGTTGTTCACGTGGACATCGATTTGTACAGCGTCAAAGTAACTGGACATCATTCATTTTCAATGAGAGGTGGCACAAGCATGAGCTAGAGAGATAAAGTTGAACAGAGCTCAGCAGACTGATCGATCAGGGCATCCTGATCATGACTAAACAATAGGGCTATAATGCCACAAAGAAACAATTGCAAATATTAAAAGTTGTATTTGTGTGTCTCCCTGTCTTTGTTTGCAGCACTGCTGAAATTCCTCAGTTCCGTTTGCCCTATGAGGTGGTGCAGTTCGAGATTGATCTGATGAAGGATCTTGGCGTAAAGGTACCAGTGAAAGAGAGATGGGGGGATGTCAGGTCCTTCCAACCCATCAACAGCCAAATATCACTGACATTAATAACCATGCAGGGAAAAAAGCAAGCTAACAACACACAATTAAAAGCCACATTAGTGAGGCAAGTGGCAAAGACATCCATCTGTCCATTGCCTGAGAGCTATGATGGTGAGAAATGGCAATCGATAGTCCTCATCCAGATCACCTGACCATGATTAATTTGATTTTAGTCTTGAGTGAGCTGGAGAGAGACAGAAGGGGTGAGGGAAAGGGTTTCTGAAACTCAATGGAGGTTGGTTAAGGTTAGGTAAGGGGGACATCGACTCCCATGAGCTTACCCTCAACACTTCATTCATTTTTTAGCAAAGAAATTCAATTTCCAATTATTTTAATCGAGAAAATTAGTGTTGATGATGATTCCACCATGTTCTGTGAACAAACACACTTAATCTTACTCAAATAATCCCCCCCCCCCAAAAAAATATAAAAATAAAATAAAATATTTATCTTGGTCCTAAACAGACTTAGAACTACATACAATTTTACAAAAGTCATCTTTACAATCAAGCACTGAAATGTACTAATATTAACATTAATTGGCTTAACAATGTGCTAAATTATTATTTATAATTTGATCATATTATTTATTATTTTGTTAACACGTTACATTAAGGTTCCCTTTATAAAGGGTTTATAAAGGTGTTAATAAATGACTAATAACTCACTTACAAATGCATTATAAATCATTGATAAGTAGTTATAAATGCATGAATAAAAGGGTGATGTTGATGCAATACCTGCCAAATAGTGAGCCATTTTTAACTCACATGTTATACATGCTTAACAAATATATTTATAAATATTATTTAACTCAAAACCCGATTCCTGATTTTATTCATGATGCAGCAAAAATTTACTTTTTTAGCAAGACTAAAGGGTGTTGTATTTATGGTTTTCTCATTTATATCTCATGACTCGTGTCACTTTTCTTACAATGTTTCTTACCAGAATCTGCTCTGTACCTTACCCATGATTCTCCGCAAAAGTTAATAATGTCTATCCACAGCAATGATTAGAAACCGATATATTTAGTTTATCAAGATTAAATTATCATCTTGATTTTTATTTTTGGGGGAAAATCATACAAGCACAACCATGACTTGATGAGATATTAATATTGAAAATGTTAATTCCAATATTACCTGTGAACTTTAATGTAATGAACCATTAATTAACGATTTATAAACATTAATAACCTGTGAAAGTGCACCTTAATGTAACGTGAACATCTCTGAAGCAGTTATTAATGAGTTATAAATGTTAATAACATCTAAAAGTGAACCTTAATGTAAAGTGATCACATGTGAACCATTTATTAATGATCTATAAACGTTAGTAACATGCAAAAATGAACCTTAATGTAAAGTGAACACCTCTGAGCCACTTATTAATGAGTTACAAACGTTAGTAACACATGAAAGCAAACCTTAATGTAAAGTGAACATCTGTGAATCAGTTATTAATGATTTATAAATGTTAATAACCTGCAAAAGTGCACCTTAATGTAACGTGAACACCTCTGAACCATTTATTAATGAGTTACAAACGTTAGTAACCTGTGAAAGTGAAGCTTAATGTAAAGTGAACATTTGTGAATCAGTTATTAATGAGTTATAAACGTTAATAACCTGCAAAAGTGAACCTTAATGTAAAGTGAACACCTGTGAACTGTTTATTAATGAGTTACAAACGTTAGTAACCTGTGAAAGCGAACCTTAATGTAAAGTGAACACCTGTGAACCATTTATTAATGAGTATTAAACATTAGTAACCAGTCAAAGTGAACGTTAATGTAAAATGGACACAATAATTATGTATTTATTGATTGATAGATTATTATTGCAAACACAGAAAAGTTAGTATTGTTCTGGTGAAATACATTTTATTGTTGTTGCACTACATTAGCAAACAACTTTCAACTTGAAACAAAAGATTAATCTTTTCTTTTACAGCACACTAGAACAATACTGAGCATAACTTCACACAAAAAAAGTGGCTTATAAAAGTAAACTCACATTATAACTAAGCATCAAATCTATACAACAAAAATATTTGATAAATGCAAAATCAATAAAGGCACCTAAATATTTGTATTTTATCTAATTTAACAGTTTTGAGAAAATAATTAAATAAATGACTGAAAGCACCATTAAAAAACATTATTATATAAATAAGAAATCAGTAATTACTTTTTTATAGCATGATAAAGCCCACTGTAACTTCACTATTTGTTCATTCGCACTCAGTAACACTACCTGCGCGCGAGCAACCCGACCGGAAGTGCCAGAACGGTTATTTATTTGTATGGTAATGAATTAATTCAACTAACAAAGGGATTACACATATAAACATTTGAAAAACATTCTCTCCAGTGTCACCTCACAGTTAGCTGAGCAGTAAAAAGAATAAACACAATGTGAGAGGACGCTTCAGAGCACTTTGGAACAATCCTAACAGCGTGACTTCTTCTTCTTCTTTGAAAACGTGACTTTACATCGGATGCTCGCTAGCGCAATTCACAGGCCTTGGTGACACACAAACAACTATACAGACACACAGGCTTTGGTGATGTGATCCTGAAAGAATATAATAAAAATGCATTATATGCAATGACATTTATTTTAATAATTTTAATTAATATTAGTAGTAGTAGCTATATACTTAAAAAAAAACATATTTTTCACAGGTTGTATTGAAGTGCAGTGAGGAAGCAGGATTCAGATTCAGCAGTACCTACTATGTTTATTAAGAAGATTACTGAACTCAGGGAAATGTAGGACAACAAACCATTCACATAAAAACGAATTTAGACAACAGGTAAACTAAAACTCTAAAAAGAGCTAAAACTCTACTACTCTATACTGTAGGACTATAATAGACCAGAGGAGAAAGGAACAAAATACAACAGAATGCAATAATATAAAGAAGAATTACTAAGCAAACAAACACATAACTAAATGTGACATTATATATTACATCGTATAATAATATGTAGCAAAAACATTAGAAATCTGTGAAAATTAATGTAAATTATATGTTGCTATACAATTTCTGATCCTTTCTGGTGTGCAAATGTGTGATTCTTTTTTATTTATTTATTATGTTACATTTTGGAAATAAAAAAGGATCACATCACCAAAGCTTGTGTGTCTGTAGTTGCCTGTGTGTCACCAATGCCTGTAATTGGCGCTAGCGAGCATCCGATGTAAAGTCACGCTGTTAGGATTGTTCCAACGTGCTCTGAAGCGAAATTATAATCTCACATAGTGTTTATTCATTTTATGGGTCAGCTAACTGTGAGGTGACACTGCAGAGTATATTTTTCAAGTGTTTATATGTGTAATCGTTTTGTTAGTTGAATTAATTCGTTACCATACAAATAAATAACCGCTCCGGCACTTCCGCGGTTGGTTCGTTCATGTGCAGGTCACAGTACTGAGTGTGGATGAACAAATACTGACGTTACAGTGGGCTTTATCATGATATCAAAAAAAAAGGTGATTACTGTTTGCTTATTAATATGATAATGTTTTGTAACTGTGCTTTCAATCATTGATTTAATTATTTACTCAAAACCTAAATTAGATAAAATATAAATATGTATTTTTTTGGTGCTTAGTTATAATTTGCTGGAATACTTTATTGTGTTTCTGAATTGTTTAATTTGAGTTTACTTGTATAAGCCACTTTCCATGTGCAGTTATGCTCAGTAATGTTCTTTAAGTAGTTTTGTTTACTGATATAGTGCATCAATAATAAAATACATTTAACCGAGAGAAAAAAAA
>NW_015505367.1:580241-587998 GCF_001515645.1 Sinocyclocheilus grahami
ATTTCATCTTGATAAACAAAATATATCAGTTTCCAATCATTGCTGTGGATAGGCATCATGAACTTTTGCGGAGAATCATGGGTAAGGTACAGAGCAGATTCTGGTAAGAAAACAATCAAAAACATTGTAAGAAAAGTGACACGAGTCATGAGATATAAATGAGAAAACACCCTTCAGTCTTGCTATAATAATACATTTTTGCTGCATCATGAAATAAATCAGGAATCTGGTTTTGAGTGAAATAAGTATTAATAGATATATTTGTTAAGCATTTATAACATGTGAGTTAAAAATGGCTCACTATTTGGCAGGTATTGCATTAAAATCACCCTTTTACTCATACATTTATAACTGCTTATTAATGATTTATAATGCATTTGTAAGTGAGTTATTAGTCATTTATTAACACCTTTATAAACCCATTATAAAGGGAACCTTAATGTAAAGAGTTACCAATATTTTTTTTTTATTTATGATAAGTTGCTATTAGATATAAACTTTGGTTATTGACCAAAAGTAAAGAAATGTATGTTAAAAAATATTTCAATTTCAAATAAATTGTTCTGTTAATCTTTCTATCATTGATTCGTGAAAAAAAAGTTACACAGTTATTTCCACAAAAAAATATAAAGTAGGATAACTGTTTTAAACATTGATAATAATTAGAAATATTTATAAAGCACCAAATCAGAATGATTTCTGAAGACTCATGTGACACTGTAGACTTGAGTAATGGCTGCTGAAAATTCAGCTTTGCCATCACAGAAATAAATTACATTTTAAATTATATTTCAATAGAAAACATTAATTTAAAATGTTATATTTTACAGTGTTACTGTTTATACTGCATTATTGATCAAATAAATGTAGCCTTGATGAGCATAACAAACTTCTTTCAATATAATATAAAAAATTCACACCGACTCCAAACTTTTGAACAGTAGTTTATATCGGCCATTATTGGATATATAATTGTGCTGTTAATTTTGTTTGTTTTTACTATCTTTAAAACACTAATAATTTAATAACACTGTAAAATGTAATCTTTAGCAAATCTCAAAATAAATAAAAAATAGTTACCAATATTTTTTATTTATTTATGATAAGTTGCTATTAGATATAAACTTTGGTTATTGACCAAAAGTAAAGAAATGTATGTTAAAAAATATTTCAATTTCAAATAAATTGTTCCGTTAATCTTTCTATCATTGATTCGTGAAAAAAAAGTTACACAGTTATTTCCACAAAAAAATATTAAGTAGGATAACTGTTTTAAACATTGATAATAATTAGAAATATTTATAAAGCACCAAATCAGAATGATTTCTGAAGACTCATGTGACACTCTAGACTTGAGTAATGGCTGCTGAAAATTCAGCTTTGCCATCACAGAAATAAATTACATTTTAAATTATATTTCAATAGAAAACATTAATTTAAAATGTTATATTTTACAGTGTTACTGTTTATACTGCATTATTGATCAAATAAATGTAGCCTTGATGAGCATAACAAACTTCTTTCAATATAATATAAAAAATTCACACCGACTCCAAACTTTTGAACAGTAGTTTATATCGGCCATTATTGGATATATAATTGTGCTGTTAATTTTGTTTGTTTTTACTATCTTTAAAACACTAATAATTTAATAACACTGTAAAATGTAATCTTTAGCAAATCTCAAAATAAATAAAAAATATTTCATACTGTACATTATAATGTTGTGATGCAGAAACTCACATGTAGCATTCAAAACAACTCGTTTTTTTTTTTTTTATATATTGGCAGATGAAATTATCAACTTATGAGTATCAGTCAAAATTTCAGTATTAGTCCATTCCGTTTCCTTTACCTTGCATATAGTTTTTTATTAATGTCATGTAAGCTGTCTATGTTGGCATCTGTCTAATTTAACTGGCTTCTACCAGGTGACAGATGAATTACTGTGCAATATTGTACAATCTGATTTATATTGTTAGCTGTGCTTTATTATTTGCATTTGGCGTTCCCCTGTGGCCCGTGACCCTTTAAGAATTGACCTGTGACCCACCGCCTGTGAACCACGGGTCTATTTGTCATTTGTACTCCAACACATAGCGGCACATGTGACCATAGAATCACTCTGTTTGCACTAATGTATCATAACTATACTCGTCTGTATACTGCCGTTACAAAGGTTGCGGGATGATTGATGTAATTATGTCCTGGAATTCACAGCAGCATAGAATAATTGACGCTAACATCCTCTTTATGTGAATAATACAGACAGATGGAGGCAGCTGAGACAGATGCAGTGTGGATGTTTTGTTTTTTTTCTGACAGGTTGTTCTTGAGAAGGGACTGGGGAAGAACGGGATGACTCTGACCTCGCTGAAGGAAAAGGGCTTCCAAGTGGTCTTTGTTGGCATTGGTCAGTCCCTCTTCTTTTACCTATTTTGTGTGTGCTCACCTGTGCATGTCTTTTTTCTTTATTTGAATAAAACTGTCACGTGCTTGCTGACATCCTGTGCCGATAAACTAATTAGTCCCTGAATTAAAAAAATCAGTGTTCTCCTCCATTGGAGGTCACTCTGTGACGTAAAAACTCTTTTTTTTTACTCTCACAGGAAGCACATAACCCCTGTCCTCGTTTCCCTTGATATCTAACTGGCCTGTCTGTGTAATGCTCCCTGTTTCATTGTCTCTTTTTTCTGTCTTCCTGCATGTCTTGTATTCTGCCTTGCTCTCCATCACCCCATCTATTCTGTGTCCTTCAATATGTTATTCATTTTTGAACACACACACACTCACACACTCACTCTTTGTTAAATGGCACATTCATTATTCCATCCAGACATGATGTCCATATTTAACCTTAAAGAGATCACCAATAAATGAGAAAAGTGGTTCAGAGTTACCAATAAATGAGAGTTCTGTTATTTTTTTGTCACAAAAATGTATAATATGACTTTTTCATCAATAGAACACATAAGGAAATTGTTTTTTAATTAACTGGAAATTCACCACGTCTATTTTCTTAATGCATGTTTCTACTGTGAACGATTCATCCACGCGTCTTTAATTTTATTTATTTATTTATTTATTTATTTATTTGTTATAACTTGATCTTCCATTTAAATGTCATTTCATTTAATCATTTAATCCACTTCCCTTTCTTACAATCTACCGCTACCCTCACGATATCATAAAAAGGTCTAATACATCTCTATTTGAAGCTGTATTTGTGTGAGGAACAGAACAATTTATTTATTTATTTTTTAAATCATCTTTATCTCTCTTCAAAGTTCTTGCGAGAAGTAGCATTTAACCTTAAAGAGATCACCAATAAATGAGAAAAGTGGTTCAGAGTTCAGTAAATGAGAGTCACAAAAATGTATAATATGACTTTTTCATCAATAGAACACATAAGGAAATTGTTTTTTAATTAATTGGAAATTCACCACGTCTATTTTCTTAATGCATGTTTCTACTGTGAACGATTCATCCACGCGTCTTTAATTTTATTTATTTATTTATTTATTTATTTATTTGTTATAACTTGATCTTCCATTTAAATGTCATTTCATTTAATCATTTAATCCACTTCCCTTTCTTACAATCTACCGCTACCCTCACGATATCATAAAAAGGTCTAATACATCTCTATTTGAAGCTGTATTTGTGTGAGGAACAGAACAATTTATTTATTTATTTTTTAAATCATCTTTATCTCTCTTCAAAGTTCTTGCGAGAAGTAGCGAAGTCTGATTCATAGGGAATTGTTCTTTTCAGTCAGACCTTTTCAATTAATCAATTGATCCAGTTCACAAACCACAAAGTCACAGCTGTTAACAGCTCACTGGAGAGGAAGATCATCAATAAATAATGACTTAATTTTTCTGCGTCTCACAGAATTGTTGTATAACTTCGGAAGCCTTGGAATATGGTGCATGAGTTGTGTGGACCACATTCATGGTGCTTTTTATGGGCATTTTTTAAGCGTGAAAACTATTTATTCTAATTTGAAAAAGATCGACCAGTACATTATTCAAAATATCTTTTTGTGTTCCACAGAAGAAAAAAGGACACACTTTAGTATAGGGACCAATTCTCACTATTAATTAGTTGCTTATTAGCATGCTTATTATTAACATAGTCATTGTTTATTAGTACTTACAAAGCACATATTCTGCATAACCATATTCTACATCCTTAATCCTACCCAATACCTAAATTTAACAACTACCTTACTTACTATTAATAAGCAGCAGATTAGGAGTTTATTAATGCAAAAAGTCATAGTTAATGGTTTGTTGGTGAGAATTGGACCTAAAAATAAAGTGTGTCCGAGAAAAGTAATATAAGTTTAAATGGACATGAGGTCAAGTAAATGATGACAGAATTTCAACTTCTTCAACTAATCCTTTAATGCTGTGTTTTTTTTCGCACAGAAAGAAATATGTCCGTTGAGTCATTTTGCCTTTTATTTTTATTAAAGTAAGGAGATATTGTGTGCATTGGTGTATTGATTTGCCCTGTTTCATTGTCTCTTTTTTCTGTCTTCCTGCATGTCTTGTATTCTGCCTTGCTCTCCATCACCCCATCTATTCTGTGTCCTTCAATATGTTATTCATTTTTGAACACACACACACTCACACACTCACTCTTTGTTAAATGGCACATTCATTATTCCATCCAGACATGATGTCCATATTTAACCTTAAAGAGATCACCAATAAATGAGAAAAGTGGTTCAGAGTTTTTATTTATTTATTTATTTATTTATTTATTTATTTATTTATTTATTTATTTATTTATTTATTTATTTATATGTTATAACTTGATCTTCCATTTAAATGTCATTTCATTTAATCATTTAATCCACTTCCCTTTCTTACAATCTACCGCTACCCTCACGATATCATAAAAAGGTCTAATACATCTCTATTTGAAGCTGTATTTGTGTGAGGAACAGAACAATTTGTTATAACTTGATCTTCCATTTAAATGTCATTTCATTTAATCATTTAATCCACTTCCCTTTCTTACAATCTACCGCTACCCTCACGATATCATAAAAAGGTCTAATACATCTCTATTTGAAGCTGTATTTGTGTGAGGAACAGAACAATTTATTTATTTATTTTTTAAATCATCTTTATCTCTCTTCAAAGTTCTTGCGAGAAGTAGCGAAGTCTGATTCATAGGGAATTGTTCTTTTCAGTCAGACCTTTTCAATTAATCAATTGATCCAGTTCACAAACCACAAAGTCACAGCTGTTAACAGCTCACTGGAGAGGAAGATCATCAATAAATAATGACTTAATTTTTCTGCGTCTCACAGAATTGTTGTATAACTTCGGAAGCCTTGGAATATGGTGCATGAGTTGTGTGGACCACATTCATGGTGCTTTTTATGGGCATTTTTTAAGCGTGAAAACTATTTATTCTAATTTGAAAAAGATCGACCAGTACATTATTCAAAATATCTTTTTGTGTTCCACAGAAGAAAAAAGGACACACTTTAGTATAGGGACCAATTCTCACTATTAATTAGTTGCTTATTAGCATGCTTATTATTAACATAGTCATTGTTTATTAGTACTTACAAAGCACATATTCTGCATAACCATATTCTACATCCTTAATCCTACCCAATACCTAAATTTAACAACTACCTTACTTACTATTAATAAGCAGCAGATTAGGAGTTTATTAATGCAAAAAGTCATAGTTAATGGTTTGTTGGTGAGAATTGGACCTAAAAATAAAGTGTGTCCGAGAAAAGTAATATAAGTTTAAATGGACATGAGGTCAAGTAAATGATGACAGAATTTCAACTTCTTCAACTAATCCTTTAATGCTGTGTTTTTTTTCGCACAGAAAGAAATATGTCCGTTGAGTCATTTTGCCTTTTATTTTTATTAAAGTAAGGAGATATTGTGTGCATTGGTGTATTGATTTGATTTGAGAAATTCAAACATTCCTCAAGAGTGACTGTGTACTTTGTGCTTCTTTCTTCTCCTTATAATTAAAAGGAATACGTATCATTTATTATGTTTGAATAGCACTACTTTTTGTTAGCTAAGCTTCATTGTTATTGAGACGGGCGAGTCTCAGAACTGCTCTGGGATTTCTTTTTCTCATAAAGCAACGGCAATAAGCTGGGAATCATAAAGGAAATGATTACATTTGCGCCTCTGTGATATTTTTTCACCACTTCTCTCATGTTGTCTCTAATGTCAGCCTCTACCGTGATTGACATGCAAATGTGTACCTTTGCCTTTGAGAGAGAGAAATGGTTGAAAAACACAGATAAGGATGTTTCTTTTCAGCCTGTAAAAATATCCGGCGTGTTCCACGCACACCCTTTTTTGTCATTTTATCATGTGATTGCCATGTCGTACGCTCCCCAGCTCAGTAATGGCTATCATCAAAATATACATTTTTGGACTGTTGCCTTGAAAATATTGTTTTCTGTGTACACCCACCACAAAATCGTTCACAATGGAGGCAATTAAGCCCGGAATGCTTTAAGGTTAGCAGCAGTCATTTGGGTTTATCTGAAGCATTGAAAAAGATGAATGCAGCTTCTAAACTACACCATATGGGTTAGGCAGATTGGTCTAGATGTTCAGTTCTAATGAATATGACTCTGAGGAGGTCTTCCTGAGGTCAGAGTGAATATCATAGTGTCACATTAGTTGAGTTTCCTACAAAAGCTTATGAAATGCCAGGAGTTGCCTAATAAATATAATATTTTCTTAGATTAAAGAAAAGATTTTCTCAGTGTCACTTTATATTAACTTTAATTAAAAACTTTACCATTACTGCATTATGTAATGCTTACAAATCATTAGTTTGACAGCTAGAAATAAGTTCATAGTTAGAAATGTCATTTATATTTTAAATGCTATATTTTTTAGGTATATTCTCCATGGACTTCCTGGAGTGCCTTCGGGGACTCCTGGGGGAAAACTCTGGATTTAAGGCAATCACTGTCAGGGAAGGTTCACGACAGTTCACGATAAATAAAGTTATTGTCTATCAAAAAAAAGAGTCGGCTCACAATCGCCTAAACGAGTCGTCAGGAATTAGAATCTTATTCTGTTACGGCTCTACGTCACGAAGTAACACATTTGCATAATGTCTGCCCACGTTCTTCGTGGCCAACTTGCCCGCCCACAAACAGTAAAATTTCTGTGTGTTAACATCATGTCGAGAAGACGCTGTATCCTACGCTGTGAGAGTAAATTTGTTTTATCACATCTTATAATTACCATAAACTTGTTAACACTTGACACTTACCACTGAGAAACGTCCTGCTCCAGTCGTGCTTGCAAATCAGTCTCTTGTCGATCAGCCACATCAACCGTTTCATCATCAGACTCCGGCTCGAATTGGTAAGCTACAATCGATACCATCTTTTCTAAGTATTGACAAGTCTCCAGGGCTGTCATTCTGTCATGGCAATGGGTGTTTCGTTTTATGGGTGTTTACGCTGTACGCGGTAGACCAATCCAGAGCCAATCTCTCTACGGCTCTGGACCAATCACATAGGACTGTGCCATCTGACCAATCACAGCAGTGAGGACTCACGGAAAGGAGGGGTTTAGAGAGACTGATTCTTTGAACTGATTTGCACGAGTCTTTTACGAATAATTTAGAAATTAGGTAAAATTAAATCTATTTTTTGAGAAAACGAGCATGTTTTTTGACATTGCATGCATGTAAACCTGTTTTAGGAGACTCATAAAACAATATTAGCAACCTTA
>NW_015505367.1:588196-648140 GCF_001515645.1 Sinocyclocheilus grahami
ATATACTGAAGTATATTTGATTGTGCTAAAGTGGAACTATTGTAAGTATACTTCAGGTACCCTTTAAATATCTCTCATTAGACCTATATTATTCAAACATAATACAAGCCTCATCAATAGTGACATTAAAACATATTTTAGGCTTAATCATAAGAAATATTCATTGTGCAAAAGTAGTACAAATAAAGTTATTAAATTATACATTTTATATCAGTAAGTCTTGAGCAATATGTCAGTAAATGTGTTAATAGATATAAACTATACCTAGTATCAAATAAAAGTTTTTTTTTTTTTTTACTTGGGTAATCAAGTGACCACATTTATGACACATACAATGTGTATAGACTGTCATATGTTCTTGTTCTTTGAATCAAATCATGCTGGAGAACAGGTTTTTTAAAACTGTTTTTAAATAGATAGAAGAGGAACTCGAAAAACACCTTCGGGGTCCTTCGCAAGATTTCATTTCTAAAACCACATCTACTTCTCTACTTACCTTTCCTATAAAATCATTACCAGTCTGTGAATCACAGTATTTCTCTTCAGCTCTTGCAGTTGCTTAATGCATTATAAGCATACGGGAAAAGACTAGTATTTAATTTGTGCATGGATTTGATCTGGGAAGTGTCAAATGGCGCTACGAAGCAACTGCTCTTAGACCGGTTCAAGGCAAAATTACACTTTTTAGACATCTCTCAGCTACACAACTTTGTGAATTTTTAATGCACATTAATTGTGCGGAAGTAGAGCTGAAGTCCAACTAAAGTTAATATACTGAAGTATATTTGATTGTGCTAAAGTGGAACTATTGTAAGTATACTTCAGGTACCCTTTAAATATCTCTCATTAGACCTATATTATTCAAACATAATACAAGCATCATCAATAGTGACATTAAAACATATTTTAGGCTTAATCATAAGAAATATTCATTGTGCACAAGTAGTACAAATAAAGTTATTAATTATAAATTTTATATCAGTAAGTCTTGAGCAATATGTCAGTAAATGTGTTAATAGATATAAACTATACCTAGTATCAAATAAAAGTTTTTTTTTTTTTTTTTACTTGGTAATCAAGTGACCACATTTATGACACATACAATGTGTATATACTGTCATATGTTCTTGTTCTTTGAATCAAATCATGCTGGAGAACAGGTTTTTTAAAACTGTTTTTAAATAGATAGAAGAGGAACTCGAAAAACACCTTCGGGGTCCCTCGCAAGATTTCATTTCTAAAACCACATCTACTTCTCTACTTACCTTTCCTATAAAATCATTACCAGTCTGTGAATCACAGTATTTCTCTTCAGCTCTTGCAGTTGCTTAATGCATTATAAGCATACGGGAAAAGACTAGTATTTGACACACAATATATATTCTTAATTATTATTTTTTCATGTTGGACAGGTCTTCCACAAGCCAACAGGGACAAGATCTTTGAGGGCTTGACCACCGAACAGGGATTCTACACATCAAAGGATTTCCTACCCTTGGTTGCAAAGGCCAGTAAAATAGGTACAGAAAGAGATTCCAGTTTATGTTCCTTTCAACATGGTGCAATGTAAAAAATTTAGTGTGAATTTACAGTATACCTTTGGATTCCAGCTGCTATCATTTAACAGTACTTTTACTTTACTTATTTCCTGTTGTGTTCTCTTGTAACAATATTACACTGACCGGGGGAAAAAAAAAACTCTCCTCAATAGTTCTCAGTTGTGGCATTCTGTGGTCAAACTGTTAATAGTTTCTGTTAATGATATTTGAATCTCGATGCACTGAATTTTACTTACAATTTGTGTTTTGTTTTGTTTTTTTATGTGGCATGTGTCTTTTGCAGGCATGTGTAATTGCCGTTCTCAGCTGCCAAAGCTGCATGGGAATGTGATGGTCCTAGGCGCAGGAGACACAGCGTTTGACTGCGCCACCTCTGCTCTCCGCTGTGGAGCTCGACGAGTCTTTGTTGTGTTTAGAAAGGGCTTCACCAACATTCGCGCGGTTCCAGAAGAGGTAAAAAAAAAAAATCAGTTCAGCAGCACCTGCAGCCAGTGATAAATTTCTATTGAGAGAACAGCTGTATACCCCACGTCCTTAAGAAGACTTTTTTCTCTTTTTGTCCTCTAAAATTACATTTTGTGTTGATTTTGACATGTTTTCTGGTAAACTCTCGCTCCATCTCTACTGCTCACTAAAATGACAAGTAGACAGACAGATTATGGTGTACCTCTACAAGCTCTTTTACTCAAAGAAGTATTCTGCCTTGAGTATCTCTTAATTTATTATGCATAAATGAAGACAATTCCAATAATTTTTTAAAAATCTCTGTATAGGTGAAGTACAGCATATAATATCTGTTTTGTTTTGTTTTTTTGGTCAGAGTGAATCAGCAGTAACAAAATTGGCTTAACCACAGTGTTGTGGCCGAGCTTCCTGTTTGTTTGCAGTGTTTGAAAGTGTATTATTGTGATTATTATTATTATTATTTGCCCAGTTGCACAGAAATAACACAGATCACCTTTAAAATGATCTCATCTGGCATGACTGTTGCATAAAACCCTAAAATAATGAAAATGATTCCCAAATGGACATAATGTATTCAAGGGAATGTAAAAAAAAAGTGAAGTTATATTCATTATCCACCTTTCCTCTAGAACCAGCTCAATTGAGAACGTAGCCAAGTTTCGAAAGCCATTGTCTCAGTTATTACTGATATTTTGCAAAATTCTGTCTGTAATGTGGAATAGTTACATGAAATATTAATCGTTTCAAATGGAACCTTATCAAAGTTAACACAGCTAGCTGTAGATTACACAACAGACAGTCGGATTAAAAGCGATAAAAGTCAGCTGAGAAAAACTGAATGGCCTTACCTAATGGAGTAAGCTGACAGTAAAAATATTCAGAGTAAAATATCTCTGATAACTGATCTGAAATCTAGGGTAAGATCGGGAGTGGAGTGAGCTGGAGTTAAAAGTGGACCTTTCTCTGTGAATTGGACATCTGAGATAAAAAAGAAAGAAAGAAAGAAACATGTGAAACACTAAGGTTAAAAAACAAACGTACGTGAACAAAAAAGACTTACATGTTTTAAAATGATTAATTCTGCCTCTATTTCCTATACAGTATTTGTTTTTTCAGTTACACACAAATAAACATTATATACAATGGTTATACCTTAATACATATAGCTGAATATACAGTATTGTTTGAGACATATTTTGAGACATATGAGACAATTTTATGTATTACACAGGATACATATTAATTATTATGTAAATTTAGAAAAACTAATAATATAGTTAAATGGTGATAGAAAAATACATTTTTTTGAGGGGAATGTTTAGTAACCTTCACAGTATTGTATGTGTGTGCGCTGTTAAGACTTGAACAGAGGCAGTGTTAGGTGTAACTACACGGAACAAAATTATAAACGCAACACTTTTGTTTTTGCCCCCATTTTTCATGAGCTGAACTCAAAGATCTAAGACTTTTTCTATGTACACAAAAGGCCTATTTCTCTCAGATATTGTTCACAAATCTGTCTAAATCTGTGTTAGTGAGCACTTCTCCTTTGCCGAGATAATCCATCCACCTCACAGGTGTGGCATATCAAGATGCTGATTAGACAGCATGATTATTGCACAGGTGTGCCTTAGGCTGGCCACAATAAAAGGCCACTCTAAAATGTGCAGTTTTATTACACAGCACAATGCCACAGGTTTCGCAAGTTTTGAGGGAGCGTGCAATTGGCATGCTGACTGCAGGAATGTCCACCAGAGCTGTTGCCCGTGAATTGAATGTTCATTTCTCTACCATAAGCCGTCTCCAAAGGCATTTCAGAGAATTTGGCAGTACATCCAGGGGTGTGAAGTAAGGAATTACAAATACTCACGTTACAGTAATTAAGTAGTTTTTATCAGTAATTGTACTTTTTTTGAGTAGTTTAAAAATTGTGTACTTTTACTTTTACTGCTATTTTCCTCCATTTGTGGTCGTTACATGCTTATTTTATTTTTATCCATCAACGTGATTGGATAGAGAGTAATAGGTCTCGTGACTTTCGTCAAATCAAATTGTGCATAGAAAATTTTAACCGCCAACTGTTTATCATGGCTGCTGGAAGCACACTCTTCAAGCATCAATTCAGTCGCATCTTCCTCTAACTTAATATGTTAGGTAAATTTCGGATTTCTGCTTACTAAATGATTTGTATATATACTTGCCTATCTACACGACCTGAAATTTGGTGTGAGGTTGCAGGTATTGCATACAGTGTTAACTCCCGCAAGTGCCACGTTCGGTAAATTCCCACTCACTTATGAGACGCGCGATCTGCGCTGCCTCGTCTCTCTCTCGCGCGTGCGTTCTGCAGCAGTCACTTGGATAAGTCATTGTTGCTTGTTGAACTTGTTTACTTTTGATGAGTTTGAGCGAATGATGTGCTCTGTGAAAAAGTGTGTTGGAAACACAAATTGAAGACCAATCTGCACCTTATTGATGTCCCGTGGCGTTAATTTTTTTAATGCATTGCTAAGAACATACACAATCAAAGCCAGGGGTAAATACAATTGAGAGTACAAATGCAGGTTACAAAATCAGGAAAATATTGTACAAATGACACAATGAGACTCCCATGGCGTTAATATACTGCATCTGTGCCAGCACGTGATGTAATAAAACTGCAGCTCGTTAATAACCGTTTTTTAAATACATTTTATACAATCCGCCTTAATTTAGCAAGTGCACTCGCGCATAAACAATTTTCAAGTAAATTTTTTGTTCAACACTTTTTGTTCCGTTCATTTGTGGATGCTGTTGATTCACCAAGACCGCCACGGCTCAGCAAAGAGACATGGGTGCGTGTGTGTGTGTGTGTGTGTGTGTTTTCCTTTGAAAAAGTTTCCCCAGAAATACCTCGCTATTTAATGCATTTTTCCTTACAAATTGTATTATCAGCATAACAATTCGAGTAAATGTGTAAAAGGTATGGCATGAATTTGCCATCCTTTTAGAACAATGTGCATTTATGTTAAAATTGTAACATGAATGATCAAGTTTAGTTATTTTTATTCCTTTATTGCAAAACGCTAAAACTAGTAACCGTTTTGGAGAGAAATGGGCTCTCATTTTAACCCATATCATGGTGTGTGATGCTGAACTATGAGTTTCTAATGGTGTTTGTATTTGCACTGTTCTAAACATTCATATTTTATGTGCAACAACAGCATGCTGTCTCAGTGGCCTTACTCATGATTTTAAATCTATTTTTTTCTAACTTTGAGTTAAATGGGGATGATTGTACTGAGAATAATTTTCATCTTTTCTTCAACTGAATACTGTTTCCGTGCTGTTTTGATGTATTTTAAAGAGTTGGCAGTCAAAATTAAAACTGCTGGATGATAGATACTCTTCATTCTTTATGAGAAATAAGATAATGTGAATTACAGAATGTACAACGTTTTTAAAATGAATAAATTGAGGTGTACAGCATTTATTATGAGGGGGTAGAATCCACAGCTCAGTACTCACTACTCAATACTCATGAGTACTTTTAAATAGGCTACTCTTTTACTCTTACTCAAGTAATTTTTTGGACAAGTACTTTTACTCTACTCACACTACATTTTTTGGAAGGTAATGGTACTTTTACTTGAGTATATTTTTTCATACTCTTTCCACCACTGAGTACATCCAACCGGCCTCACAACTGCCGACCACGTGTAACCACACCAGCCCAGGACCTCCACATCCAGCATCTTCACCTCCAAGATCATCTGAGACCAGCCACCCGGACAGCTGCTGCAACAATCGGTTTGCATTACCAAAGAATTTCTGCACAAACTGTCAGAAACCATCTCAGGGAAGCTCATCTACATGCTCAGCGTCCTCATCGGGATCTCGACCTGACTGCAGTTCGTCGTCGTAACCGACTTGAGTGGGCATATGCTCACATTTGATGGCGTCTGGCACTTTGGAGAGGTGTTCTCTTCACGGATGAATCCCGGTTTTCACTGTACAGGGCAGATGGCAGACAGCGTGTATGGCGTCGTATGGGTGAGCGGTTTGCATCCACGACCATCACCTCATGTTGCAGCATGATAATGCACGGCCCCATGTTGCAAGGATCTGTACACAATTCCTGGAAGCTGAAAACATCCCAGTTCTTGCATGGCCAGCATACTCATGTCACCTATTGAGCATGTTTGGGATGCTCTGGATCGGCGTGTTCCAGTTCCTGCCAATATCCAGCAACTTCGCACAGTCATTGAAGAGGAGTGGACCAACATTCCACAGGCCACAATCAACAACCTGATCAACTCTATGCGAAGGAGATGTGTTGCACTGCGTGAGGCAAATGGTGGTCACACCAGATACTGACTGGTTTTCGGACCCCCCCGGACCCCTCAATACAGTAAAACTGCACATTTTAGAGTGGCCTTTTATTGTGGCCAGCCTAAGGCACACCTGTGCAATAATCATGCTGTCTAATCAGCATCTTGATATGCCACACCTGTGAGATGGATGGATTATCTCGGCAAAGGAGAAGTGCTCACTAACACAGATTTAGACAGATTTGTGAAGAATATTTGAGAGAAATAGGCCTTTTGTGTACATAGAAAAAGTCTTAGATCTTTGAGTTAAGCTCATGAAAAATGGGGGCAAAAACAAAAGTGTTGTGTTTATAATTTTGTTCAGTGTAATTACTAAGTAATTAGTTACTGTAATTTAATTACTTTTCCCTTGAAAAAATAAAGTAAGGGATTACTCTTATATTTTCTGTAATTTAATTGGTTACTTCTTATGTAATTTAACTTAATACTGTGTATAGACTGTAGAACATTTATACACAATACAATAGTATATTTAACATCAAAATTTAAAGTCTAACCTTAAAATGCATGCTTTTTATGTACCCTTCTCATTTTAAATACTTTGAGTAAATAAGAATACTGGACACTTTAGTTCTCCAGTTCTCACTATTAACTTGTTGGTTATTAGCATGAATATTACTGGGATATTGGCTGTTTAGTATTACTTGAAAAGCACATATTAATGTCTTATTTTGCAAGACCTTATTCTAAATCCTTAATCCTACCCAATTCTTAAACCTAACAACTACTTTACTAAGTATTAATAAGCAGTAATTAGGAGTATTTTGAGGCAAAAGTCAATAGTTAGTTAATAGTGAGAATTGGACCCTAATCTAAAGTGTGGCCAGAATAATTTATGTAGTTACTTGAAAGAATTAAAAGAACCGTTTCATGTCTATCCTTCATTAACTTGTCGAGGTTGATAAAGGATTTAAAAAAAGTAATAAGTAATTCAATACTTTTTGGAGAGAGTAATTTATACAGTAATCTAATTACACTGTTGAAGATGTAATTAGTAACTAGTAGTAATTTATTACTTTTTTAGAGTAACTTACCCAACACTGAACAGAGGTTAGTCTGTCGATTCATCTGTGAAAATGTTTACATGTTTGCCATATTGTCTTCCACTGTATGCTATATACAGTTTATAAATAACAATTTAATTCATTTAAATCTTACTTTCCACCAGTTTATACTGTATACAATTTACATGCCTATACTTTACCTAGTGCTAATCAGAGAAAAAACCTTGGAGTAAAAGCAGTTGAAAAAGAGTTTGGCAGGAAACAAGTGAGAGAGGTTTCTGTAAAGGTGACCTTTATATAATAAAGATTTTAAATAAATAAATAAATGAGCTTTATATAATAAGATTTTATTTTTCTGTGGAGCTTTTTAACAAAGTAATTAAGACATATTCTTTTCTCAATGACAACTGTTGAAACGCTGCCATGGCAACAGTGACAAGAAAGTTAAACTTAGAAATATGTAACTACAGCAACTATTAGCTCTGCCTTTGCTCTGCGAACGTTCAAACAGTGGTGTGCTAAAGCACCATGGCCGTAAATTAAGCCTCTTCATAATGGAGGGATTTTTTATGAAAGGTGTTAGTTTTATTTCTACACTCAGTTCATGTACGTTTAAAGAATTTAGCATACTCTTTTATCCAGAACGACTTACAAAAAGCTCTTTAGCTTGACGCATGAGACCATTATGATCAACAGATGGTAAGCATACAGTTTATATACAAACAAGTGCTTGCTAGTACAAATAAAGCTGATATATACATACAATAAAACCTAGTGCAAATAAACAAGATACTGTTTGGTTTCTTTTTTAAATATAGTATATTTGAAACTTTACTTGCAATTTCAAATGTCAGTGTGCAATGGAGTAAATTGCAGAATGGGGGTGGGGGAGGTTTAGATGATGGGGGTTGACGTGCGGCCAATGTACGAATACAACCTACAGCACTGTTCCCTGGTAAGGAAAGGGCTGACTCTGGATATTCAGTAGGAGCAATCTGTGTGTCTTGACTGTGGTTAGTTTATGTGGTGAAAATGACAGGTTGTTGTCCAGTGCGGCATCAGGGTTCTTTGCTTTCTGTGTGGGTGAGATGGTGGAGTTGTTTATTGAAATGACAAGGTCTTGGCAAGGGTGGATTTTAGATGGGATACACAGAAGCTTGTTTTTTGATAAATTTAGCTTCAGAAGACAGCTGGTCATCTAGGGGGAAATGCTAGCCAGACATGAGGTGATTTGTGAGAAACGTGGTTGTCAGAGGGTGGGAAAGTGAGAATTAATTGATTATCAGCTCAATGAGAATAATAGATAAAACCATGAATAGTGTAAAGGAAGAACAGAACTGGTCTGAGTACTGAACCCTGTGGAACTCCAGTGGGTTTGGAGATGAAGGTCCTTCCCATTATATATAGTGGGTTCTTTTCTGAAGGTACGATGAAAAAAAAATGTGAGTGCAGACGCTGTAATTCAATCGCTGTTATTAGGGCTGTTTTTGTATAGTGTGCTATTTCAAAACCAATTTTCATCAATGAAGTTGTACTTACAGGTGTAGTCTGGGACATGGTTGAAATTTCACAGCAAATTTCTACAGTGTGGTTCTTTTGTTTAACCCTTCCATCCATTATTCTATCAGAACAGACTTGTCACCCATTTTGGGGTTACTACCTACCAGTTGAGAAATACTGCTCTTCACTGTTGAGAAAGGGCAGTAAAGATTCATATAACCTGTCAGATGTCCATGACTACAAACCGATGTGAAGAGGACCTGAAGTTAGGAAGGTCAGGTGATGGTAGAGGTGATGAAAAAGAATGTAAGATAGAGTAAAAAAGGGTTGAAGAGGAGGTTAAAATTGCATGTGAGAGGCTTTTTGGATTCTTGTGCTTGTGAACCTGGTCAATGGTTTATACTGGAGTGTTGTATTGGAGATTCTTAAGGGGAAAGAAGCAATGCACTGGAAAAGTTATCAGGAGATACAGTGGAAGGAGTAGGATAAGCTGGAGGGTTAAGTCGAGAGTAGAAGATACAAAAATGCTTTCTGGGATTTGAAACGTGGCTTTGTAGAAACTTTTAGGAGATTTTCACTGGGAAGATTTGGGTCTCCAAATAAATGGTACAGCTGATGCTGTCTGTAAGCAGGCTCAGGAAGATGTTCAGGTTTCTGTGAAGTTTTCGAATAATAGCCAATTCTTAAATTTTAGTGTCATAACCACCTTCTAAAGATGAATGCATGAAGTTCACTCTGTTTTCAGGCATTCCAATGTTAACCATTAGGATCACATGCTTCTCTTTTGATTTCTGTTTTTAAGATGGAGGTGGCCAAAGAGGAAAAGTGTGAGTTCCTGCCCTTCCTGTCCCCTCATGAGGTAATCAAGAAAGATGAGCGTGTTGTAGGCCTGCGTTTTTGTCGCACAGAGCAGCAGGATGATGGGACCTGGGTTGTTGATGAGGAGCAAATTGTCCACCTGAAAGCAGACTTCATCATCAGTGCCTTTGGCTCCATGTTGAACGATCCAGAAGGTGAGGTCGAGGTTGAGTCTGGTGACTCAGAAATGACACTAGCTGTAGTTAGTATTAATGAGCCTATATGGGTTTATTTGTATTCTTTTTAACTCCTTTTTGAAGCTGCATATGTTGCATGTAGTAAGAATTATTTCTAGAACATTTCTCATCATGCTCTAACTGTATTTGTTTCCTGGGCAATGTAGTTTGAAGGTACCCAAATTAATGATTCCAGTACATATTGTTTTGTGTTGCACACTGGGCATGTTAAAAACTGGTTCTAATGTAGCTTAAATGAGCACATGTTGGCATACCTGTGGTCCATGTGAAAGATTTCCCCAGCGAGCCATCACAGAATCCAGACTGTTCTCTCGTCAATAAGCATTCAGCACCTCCCCACTTATCTTTCCTTAGCAGATTTTAGTAGCCACAGCATGATAACCATCACTCTGACGGAGAGGCAGGAGATGATAAGACCCTCAAAACGAGAGCCTTGTTTCATTATGGGAATCCTTTATCAATCCACAATCACAAATACAACCTTATTTCAACAGATTAACCAAAAACATCAACCACACATTCACATA
The DNA here is from genome assembly GCF_001515645.1 of Sinocyclocheilus grahami. Lineage (NCBI taxonomy): Eukaryota > Metazoa > Chordata > Actinopteri > Cypriniformes > Cyprinidae > Sinocyclocheilus > Sinocyclocheilus grahami. Next base: position 598,677 of record NW_015505367.1, read on the forward strand.
TTTTGTCTGTATCATATATTCTGTGCTCCTTCACTATATATATCAACCAAGGTATTTTTGTTTAATCTTTATCATAATATATATGTTTATTGTATTTTATATATTTTCATATTTATATATTTATTACATAATTTGTAAAAAAAAAAAAAAAAAAAAAGGCTATTAAAAACTTAAAACAAGAACCATATCCTCAAATCATGCAAACCAAATACCAAAATATCAGTTTTGTTATTATTTATTCACTTCATATCAAATCTAAATCTCTATACTATTTTTCATAATTTTAATACTTCAACCTTTTATTTTAGTTGCGAAGGCAACATTTCTAATTTTCGTTAGAGTTAAATTTATTTAAACTCCCTCTCATGTCATTCTGATCCTGTATGCTGTTATTTTGTTTTGTGAGACAAAAAGTGCAATTTTAAAAACTCAAGACCAGTGTTTTTATCGTTAACCAAGCCTACAACTATTAAAAAATCTTTTTTTAAGTGAATTTAAATAAATATTAAAATTAAATCAAATAAAAATATTTGATGAAGAATGTAACTTTAGCTAAATTTAACTCTAATAGTTTGAAAATGCCTTAGTATTTGGTTTGTATAATTTGCTTTAATGATCAAAGAGTTAGTGTATTAAATATTTAATGTTCATTTGTTTTATATTTTTAGATCCTAAAACAGTTTATTTCCAGGTTTAAATTAGATTTTAAATCCCAGATGTGGCCTCAGACTTTTGTACCTCGCTGCATTTCTTTGTGTCTTTTTGTCGGCACACATTCACCCAGCTATTTTCACCTCCTCATGATGTTTTTTTCTTTACTTAGCATTTTGTTGTCCCAGTGTTGTTGCTCTCTAGCGGACCTGTCATCCATCCTAAACACTGTAATGTCTCTGAGCAGACAGTCGTTTCATCACCGGCTTGAAGCTCAGAGATAGCAAGCTTATAAATGCCACTCACTCCCCGCACCTTTCTCAAGATATGAATTACTTATCCACTCCAATGGCCGGCAGAGCTGACAGAAGAGGGTTGCATTGCAGTGTTAGAGAAGAGAAAAGCTGAGATAGTGAGAAATTCTCCCCCTGCAATCTTGGGTGGGCAGGCTGGTAAGTGATTATATCACCACTGCCCAGCGGGATGAGCAGCTGACTGGCTACTTTTACCACTGTGGGGACCCTTTGCTGGACCCCATGAAGCATGATGTTGTCTGTATTCAGGCCCCTAGGCCTCAAAGCAATGCAGTTTTGAGACAGTTAAATAAGTACAGTAGTCCACCAAAAAAGTCTGTCATCATTTTCTCCCTCTCAAGTTGTTCTGATCCTGTATGCTGTTATTTTTTTAAGACAAAAAGTGCAATTTTAAAGACTCAAGACCAGTGTTTTTATCGTTAGCCAAAACTAAAACTATTAAAAAATATTTTTAAGTGAATTTAAATAAATATTTAAATTAAATTAAATAAAAATATTTGATGAAGAATGTAAGTTTAAATAAATTTAACTCTAACGAAAATTTGAAATGTTGCCTTTGCAACTAAAATAAAAGGTTTAAGTATTAAAATTACGAAAAATAGTATAGAGATTTAGATTTTATATGAAGTGAGTAAATAATAACAAAACTGTCATTTGCTGAAGCAGTGTGATGTTTTCACATCACTCTTTCAGCATCATAACAATAAAATAATTCATATATTTTCATTTTCATTGATGCATTCTGCTTTCTCACTTTCAAAGTGGCTTTGTCACCTGTAAGCGGTTGCATTTCTTCATGCCAGTGTCTTCCTGCTTGTATTTCACACAGCAGTGTGCATTCCATCTTCTAATGGAGCTTGGCAATGATCAGTTGTATGAGAAGTTACTCTGGAGACTACTACTGGATTCTGAGAGGAGGCCATTTCATTTAAGGGGAAGATCTCAGGAGTCCCTCAAATTTGTCACACTCCACAGCTCGCGCGTGTGTGCATGAGCCAGACAGAGAGATGTGGGGAGAGGAGGGAAACAAACAGGAGGGTGTGAGGATATTTTTGTTTTAGTTTTTTTTTGCTGAAAATGATGAGGCCGGCAGTCTTCATGATCACTGGAGCGTCAGGCGAGGAGAGCTGACGGGAGGGACCAGGGGATTGGTCTCGAAAAAAAGGAAAGGGAAAATATACTCAACAATAACAGCCACAGCAAAAGCATCAACAGGGCCGTCAGGGTTACACATTCCTCTGCTTGTCTCAGGCAAGAATCCAGAGGGACTGTCATTTCTTCCTCCATCAAAGACATGTCTTCATTTTTCAGCTTAAACAATATCCAGCAGTCACTAAGTGAACACTTATGTGTCCTCAGTGGCACCAAAAGTATTTGGATACTTAAAGATCCTATAAAATCAAAATCTAAGTTTTGTGACTTTGAATATGTCTATTAGGCTGTGTTTAGACTTGCTCACGTGAATTTATTTTTACTCACATGTGACTCAGATCGGATATTGTTGCACACAGGTAAAATAACCCATAAAAATTACATTTATTTTACCCGTTCAGTCAAATTTTGCACTGCAAACATCAGTGACAGCTTTAATTTGTCCATGATGGCAAATGATCATTGTATAAGCAGCATAATCACATCTGATGTGAATTAAAGTCAGAGAGCCATCCGACGTAAATTATATTAATTATTTTTGTGCTGTTCAAAACACGAAGGTCAACCATGCCATTAAATGTGATCACAGTGGAATTATTCTAATATGGATTTATAAACTCAGTATAACAGTAAAGTCATACATCGGATTTGAGTCGTGTCTTAAGTGTAAGGTAAACAGGTGATACAAAAAAAATGTATATGGCCAAAAGATCAAATCTGTGCATTAAGCCTTGCAGTGTAAACAAACGCAGCTTCAGATTTGAAGACATGAAAGTGCTAGAGTATAGAATTATTATGTGGAAAAACTGACCAAATTACTGATTTCTTATTTACAGATTTTTGTCCAATCAAAGTCTGAATAGAATGAGAATGTATGTCAACGAACAAAAAAAGCGGTACGAATGCCATTGCATTTGATAACAAAAACAAGTGGCATTTATTTGAAAGACAACAGCAACATTTTTCACGCAAGGCATTTAACAAAAAAAAAAGAGAAAAACCTTCTCTTGACTGGCAACAAGAAGGCCAGTCATTGTTGTCGTAGCACTACCCACTCAGTAAGATTGGATAACACTGGGAAAACGTACTTGCGCAGGCCCCGCGGCCAGCTGTGTTCCAGTGCGTCCATGCCGAGTGTTCCCTCGATCAGGGAGTAAAACAACTGGCAGTATGAAGCCTCTGGAGAGGCAAACAGGTTTACCTGAGCGGCTCCGAAACATCTCCAAATCAGCTGAACCATCTGGGGATGGAGTCTCCATTCACCCGGGAAACGCAGCTCATGACAGCTCATTGGCTGTCAGACCCGGAATGTGAATGGCACGAAGCGACCTCAGATGCTTCTGACTCCAGAGGAGGAGGTGGCGGCGAGTTGTGTTGACCGTGCAGGACCTGCACGTGCTTGCCTCGTAAGCGCCCTTTGAGACAGTTCAAGGCAAGGCGTACTGCTAACAACTAGGCAGTTGATGTACCAGTGCAGTTGGGGGCCCGTCCAAACCCCCAACACTGCATGCCCATCGTACGTGGTAGAGGCATCCGTGTAAACCACAGCATGCCTGGAGACCTGTTCCAGGGGCACTCCTGCCCAGAGAAATGCAAGGTCTGACCACAGGGTGAAGGTTTGGCAGCAGACCGGTGTGACTTGGACCCGGTAAGTGCCGCATTGTCACACCCACCTCAGGACTCAGCCATGAAGCCAGTGTTGAAGCGGTCTCATATGAAACAGCCCCAGCGGCATGACTGCTGCTGCCATATGCCCCAGGAGCCTCTGAAACTGTTTCAGTGGGACGACTGTCCTGCTCTTGAACATATTCACTGACTGAGCACGTTTCTGCATGAGGCGTGCTGTCTGTTTGACCGAATTCAACTCCATACCGAGAAAAGAGATCCTGAAGGCCCAACTGACTGAGGTGCGAGAGCACCAAGTCCCTGTGTTCGCACAACTGATCCTGAGACTGAGCTAGTATGAGCCAGTCATCGAGGTAGTTGAGAATGCGAATACTCCGCTCTCTCAGGGGAACAAGGGCTGCCTCCGCAACTTTCGTGAAGACACGGGGCGACAGGGACCCCCCATCGGGCTGGACCTTGTACTGATATGCTCGTCCTTCAAACGCAAACCGCAGGAATGGCCTGTGGCCCAGAAGGATCGAAACATGAAAGTTTGTGTCTTTCAAGTCGATCGCTGCAAACCAATCTTGGGGACAGATGCACCCGAAGATGCGCTTCTGTGTGAGCATCTTGAATGGTAGCTTGTGAAGGGCCTGGTTCAAAATGCACAGATCCAAGATTGGTCGTAACCCACCGCCTTTCTTGGGTACAATGAAGTAAGGGCTGTTAAACCCTATCTTGATATCGGCTGGAGGGACCGGCTCTATCACATTCTTCACCAGTAGGACTGCGATCTCTGCACGCAATACAGGGGCATCTGCAGCCTTCACTGAAGTGAAATGGACGCCCCTGAACTTGGGAGGATGCCGGCGAACTGAATAGCTGAGTCTGATGGTCTGAAGGAGCCAGCGAGATGGACTGGGGACCGCTAGCCATGCTCCCAGATACCGTACAAGTGGCACCAATGGAACCACCGATGTACCCGCAGTGGGGCAGCGAAGAGAAATGCAGGGACCCGGCCCGGGCGTCTCGTAGCCGATCAGGTCTGCGGGTGTGCAACACTTACCTGCGTTCAGGCAGAGAGTGCGTGAGTAGCACGTTTGATCGCACTCTCGAACCTCGGGAGTACTAGGTGGGCTACCTCCAGCGGTAGTAAACACCATCATGTCAGCTAGAGCCCCGTCTACCAGACACGCTTACAGGCTGAAGTGGAACCTGTTCATCGATTGGTGATCTTCCCGCCGGGAAGACCCCCATAGATGCCCGGTCGGAGTCGTGCTTTCTTTCCTGCAGGATGGGTTGGAGCGAAGGCTGTCTCCCTCCACCCTCAAAGTGTATGTTGCCGCCATTGCCGCACATCACGAGGCAGTAGACGGTAAGTCTCTGGGGAAGCATGACTTGGTCATCAGGTTTCTCAGAGGGGCAAGGAGGCTGAATCCTCCGCGCCCTCACCTGTTACCCTCTTGGGATCTCCCCTCGGTCCTGGCGGCCTTGAAGGAGGAGCCCTTCGAGCCTCTGCAGTCAGTAGAGCTTAAGTTTCTGTCGTTGAAGACAGCGCTCCTCACCGCATTGGCCTCGGTCAAGAGGGTAGGGGACCTGCGGGCATTTTCGGTCGACGATTCGTTCCTAGAATTCGGAACGGGTAACTCTCACGTTGTCCTGAGACCCCGCCCTGTATATGTGCCCAAGGTTCCCACCACACCTTTTAGGGATCAGGTGGTGAACTTGCAAGCGCTGCCCCGGGAGGAGGCAGACCCAGCCATTGCTGTATCTGTAACCATCTGTAGAGCTGCCGGCTGGGCGACGCCTAACACGTTTGCGAGATTCTATAATCTCCATGTAGAGCCGGTGTCCTCTCGTGTACTCGCCTCAGGTAGGCAGTAACACCGGACCCGCTCGGTGTCGATCACGCTTGCTGCGCCAGTCCCCTCTAAGGACCGGATTCGTGCGCATTTTTGCTTCTCAGTTCAGTTCCCCATGGCGAACCCTGTTGGAGTTCCTCCCGCACCCTCGGCGGTCAGGCGTGGTGGAGCGCCAGACGCCAGGCTCAGCACTCGTGTGCATGCCCAAGGTCAGCCCTTGTGCTGGGCTAGGTGCCCGTGTGTAGTGATCCCCCCTTCGGGCGATCCCACATGTGTACTCTTCCACGGTACGGCTCCCCTCACGGTAAGCCCGTGTCTTTCCCTGGCAGTCGTTCTCTGCCATCTCTGTTGTGTAGTCGTCTCACCCCAGGCAGGTTGAGTCTACCGCAGGGACTTCCACATGTAGCACTGCCCTGGGCCAGTCCATATGTGTATTCCACATGATACCTCCTATGCGCAGGATGTGGAACACTTTCCCAGTGTTATCCAATGTAACACTGTATGGAACAGCAGTGGCGGACACCTCTGCCTAGCCGCTGTCCTATCTTCTGCCCCAGCTGGTGTGGGGGGACTTGCCGGCTTCCGCAGGGCACTGGAGGGGGTCAGCAATAGTGGCGTTTTCCATACGGATCCCAATTCGTCAGTCACCAATGACGTAACGTAGAACGTGACTGACTGAAAGGGAACGTCTCAGTTACTTGTGTAACCCTCGTTCCCTGAAGGAGGGAACGGAGACGTTACATTCCGTCGCCACAGTTGCTGTACCACAGCTGTACGGCCGGGGCGCGTAGTCTCGGCTCCTCAGCGAAAAACTGATCTGCATTTGCACACGCTCTCCTTTTATACCTGCGCTGCGGGGCGGGGTGCGCGTGGCGAAACACGCACGCCAACTGTCATTAGCTTGTTTAGTTTACACTCGAAGGTGATTGGGCTCTCGGGCGAGATCCCAATTCGTCAGTCATGACTAATGTAACGTCTCCGTTCCCTCCTTCAGGGAACGAGGGTTACACAATTAACCGAGACGTTTTTTCCCCTCTCCAGTTCTACTAGGAAATAATATTGTAAAGATTAAATATTTGCTTGTTTAAGTCTAAAGGTCACTTGAAATCATTCAGTTTCTTTAAGAACTACCTTTATACAAAAACACTACCTGTGGAGTCAGTAGCCTTCGGATTTGGTAACAGAAAAAAAAGTGTTAGCTTTATGCCGAATTATCTTGATATGTATATCTTGAAATCACCCTAGTGAAAAATAAATTTATTTGAAATACATTTATTTCATGCTAAGTATATTACAAATACATTTACATATTTATGTACTTAATAAAAATACCCTGCAATTGTACTTTTAGTTTACTAAACTGGTATACTTAAAGTCTGCAAAATTGGAACAGCTAATTTTGTACTTAATGCACTTTAATTGTGTGGAAGTAGTGCTGAAGTCCAGCTAAAGATATACTGAAGTATATTTGATTGTGCTAAAGTGGAAACATTGCAAGTATAATTCAGGTACACTTTAAATATCTTGCATCTTTTTTTTAATGCCCAGGGTGTCCTGACATTGTTGTACAAAAAGTTGTTTTAGTCTAGCTTTGATACACTCTAACCACTACAATCTCTTTAATATTATGTGCTGGAACAGTGAAGAAGGCCCTGGAACCAGTAAAGCTGAACGGATGGGGGACACCTGAGGTGAACAGTGAAACCATGCAGACCAGTGAACCCTGGGTGTTTGCCGGAGGAGACATCGCCGGGTTGGCCAACACTACCGTGGAGTCTGTCAACGATGGCAAACAAGCTTCCTGGCACATCCACAAGTACATCCAGGTGGGCTCTCCACTCAATAAGCCAATCCATCTCATTCTGCATTTGGATGTCTTACACAACATACTTAGTGTTTGGCCACAGTTGTGTAGCTTTGAGAGCCTGCTTCACATTATGTGTTAGTGCCAGCAATTTTCAGCATTAGTGTAGCACTCAAAGTTTTCGCTCACAGTTTTTATAGTGAGGGCATTATTCCACAGGGACTTTTTTTCTCAGGGTGACATCTTGAGTGCTTTTTGGCTTCGAAACTCAAACAGTAGAAGTTTCTTCCTTGATTTTCCTTGCAGAAGACTATTTTCTGTGATTTTGCACACAGACCTAAGCGGCAGCATAAAGAGAAGGTTCATGCAGAGGTTAATCGCTAATGTAACTGTGGCCAGAGGAAGTCACGCTGAAGTGTTTGTTTGGCAAATCCATTTCCCCCCCAAAACCATTCTGTAATTTTGGACTACAGAGAAAGAGCTGTACAAATATTTGCTAATGGGTTCAGCGGTTCAAGATCACGTAAATGATTGGAAGATAAGATCACATTTTATTGTGGGTGTTGTGTTTAAATTTTGGTTATTGGGCTTTGTGTATGGATTTTCAGTGGGATGAGATGTTCTCTTGAGCAGTGTGCTTATTTTTCTTCCTTTTTAGCTTGCAAATTTTTTTTCTGTGCTAGTAGGGGAGACCAGAAGCAGTTGTAACACAATACATTTCCTGAGTCACAAACAGAGTGATGACACTTACTCAGCACAGAGTGATGACACTTACTCAGCACAGCTCAGTACAGTCTCTCTTTCTGCCTGAGAAACAAAGGGCCATCGTTTCAATTTCTGAGAAATTGTCAGCACAAAATATTTTAGTGGTGTGAAAGTTTTTTTTTGGCTAAGTTTATTTTTGTGTGTAGTGTGTAAACATTTAAATTAATTGCAAATTTTAACACTTTAACTCAGTGTTGCTTCAGTGTCTAATTTTCTTTCAGGGTCATGTGTAACAGATTATGAAACATAAATTATTTGACTTTAATAATAAATAAATAATATTTTTTTATAATTGTATGTGAATGCATACATGTAAGTTCATTAAGGAGCTTTATTATATAAAAGATTAAAGATTATACACTCACCGGCCACTTTGTTAGGTACACTTTGCTAGTACTGGGTTTGGCTCTCTTTTGCCTTCAGGACTGCCTTAATATTTCATATCATATATTCAACAAGGTGCTGGAAACATTCCTAAGAGATTTTGGTTCATATTGACATGATAGCATCATACAGTTGCTGCAGATTTGTCAGCTGCACTTCCATAATGCAAATCTCCCATATTCCAAATTTGCTCTATTGGATTGGGATCTGGTGAGTGTGGAGGCTATTTGAGTATAGTGAACTCACTCAGTACGTTTACATGGACAACAATACTCGATTAAGTATTGTCGATTTTAATACGAGTAAGACAATACTCTGATTAAGAATCTACCATGTAAACAGAGATTTTTGATTACCTTAATCCGGCTAAAGTCATAATCGAAGTAAACACTAATCGAATTAAGACATGTGGAGTATTCCTATTTTAGTCGCGTTATTGAAGTGCAGTAAAGACATGTACACACCTTAATCAAATTATTACCGTTGTGTAGGACTTTTCGCAGCATTTTGCAACAAGATACACACACGGCAGTGGTCAACCGTTTGACGGCAAACAAAAGAATGGCTTCATCAACGCCGTCATCTGTTTGCACGTATAGCATGACAAATAATTAACTGCACTTGAAGCTTTCAGTAAATTAAAAATGAAACACCCAAAACTGTATATGGCATCATAACCAAGAAGAACTATATGTTTATACGTGAAATTCCGGAGGGCACATCGGATGGTGTCACGTGGTGACGTAATGACGTGTGCCATTAATCGAGTGGCCAGAGGAAGTCACGCTGAAGTGTTTGTTTGGCAAATCCATTTCCCCCCCAAAACCATTCTGTAATTTTGGACTACAGAGAAAGAGCTGTACAAATATTTGCTAATGGGTTCAGCGGTTCAAGATCACGTAAATGATTGGAAGATAAGATCACATTTTATTGTGGGTGTTGTGTTTAAATTTTGGTTATTGGGCTTTGTGTATGGATTTTCAGTGGGATGAGATGTTCTCTTGAGCAGTGTGCTTATTTTTCTTCCTTTTTAGCTTGCAAATTTTTTTTCTGTGCTAGTAGGGGAGACCAGAAGCAGTTGTAACACAATACATTTCCTGAGTCACAAACAGAGTGATGACACTTACTCAGCACAGAGTGATGACACTTACTCAGCACAGAGTGATGACACTTACTCAGCACAGAGTGATGACACTTACTCAGCACAGAGTGATGACACTTACTCAGCACAGAGTGATGACACTTACTCAGCACAGCTCAGTACAGTCTCTCTTTCTGCCTGAGAAACAAAGGGCCATCGTTTCAATTTCTGAGAAATTGTCAGCACAAAATATTTTAGTGGTGTGAAAGTTTTTTTTTGGCTAAGTTTATTTTTGTGTGTAGTGTGTAAACATTTAAATTAATTGCAAATTTTAACACTTTAACTCAGTGTTGCTTCAGTGTCTAATTTTCTTTCAGGGTCATGTGTAACAGATTATGAAACATAAATTATTTGACTTTAATAATAAATAAATAATATTTTTTTATAATTGTATGTGAATGCATACATGTAAGTTCATTAAGGAGCTTTATTATATAAAAGATTAAAGATTATACACTCACCGGCCACTTTGTTAGGTACACTTTGCTAGTACTGGGTTTGGCTCTCTTTTGCCTTCAGGACTGCCTTAATATTTCATATCATATATTCAACAAGGTGCTGGAAACATTCCTAAGAGATTTTGGTTCATATTGACATGATAGCATCATACAGTTGCTGCAGATTTGTCAGCTGCACTTCCATAATGCAAATCTCCCATATTCCAAATTTGCTCTATTGGATTGGGATCTGGTGAGTGTGGAGGCTATTTGAGTATAGTGAACTCACTCAGTACGTTTACATGGACAACAATACTCGATTAAGTATTGTCGATTTTAATACGAGTAAGACAATACTCTGATTAAGAATCTACCATGTAAACAGAGATTTTTGATTACCTTAATCCGGCTAAAGTCATAATCGAAGTAAACACTAATCGAATTAAGACATGTGGAGTATTCCTATTTTAGTCGCGTTATTGAAGTGCAGTAAAGACATGTACACACCTTAATCAAATTATTACCGTTGTGTAGGACTTTTCGCAGCATTTTGCAACAAGATACACACACGGCAGTGGTCAACCGTTTGACGGCAAACAAAAGAATGGCTTCATCAACGCCGTCATCTGTTTGCACGTATAGCATGACAAATAATTAACTGCACTTGAAGCTTTCAGTAAATTAAAAATGAAACACCCAAAACTGTATATGGCATCATAACGAAGAAGAACTATATGTTTATACGTGAAATTCCGGAGGGCACATCGGATGGTGTCACGTGGTGACGTAATGACGTGTGCCATTAATCGAACTATGTACTATAACATGTAAAACGGTAACATGAAAGGAATATTCTAAAAGCAACTCATGTAAAAACCTTAATCGTAATATTGTCTTATTCAGAATAAGGTACATAATTAGATTATTGATGTCCATGTAAACATAGTCATTGTCATGTTCAAGAAACCAGGTCGAGGTGATTTGAGCTTTGTGACATGGCATGTTATCCTGAAGTAGCCACTGTGGTCATAAAGGAACGGACATGGTCGGCAACAATACTCAGGTAGGCTGTGGTGTCTAAACGATGCTCAGTTGGTACTAAGTGTGCCAAGTAATATGCCCCACACCATTACACCACCAGCCTGAACCATTGATACAAGGCAGGATGGATCCATGCTTTCATGTTGTGTACGTCAGATTCTGACCGCACCATCTGAATGTTGCAACAGAAATCGAGAGTCATCAGACCAGGCTACCATTTTCCAGTCTTCTATTGTTCAGTTTGGTGAGCCTGTGCGATTGTAGGCTTGGTTTCCTGTTGTTAGCTGACAGGAGTGCTTCTTTGCATTCCTCATTTATAACAAGAGGTTATTTGAGTTGCTGTTGCCTTTCTATCAGCTCAAACCAGTCTGCCCATTCTCCTCTGACTTCTGGCATCAACAAGGCATTTTGCCCACAGAACTGCCACTCACTGTATATTTTCTCTTTTCTGGACTATTCTCTGTAAACCCTAGAGATGGTTGTGCATGAAAATCCCAGTAGATTATCAGTTTCTGAAATACTCAAACCAGCCTGTCTGGCACCAACAACCATGCCTTGTTCAAAGTCACATAACTTATTTCTTAACCCATACTGATGCTCAGTTTAAACTTCAGCAGATCGTCTTGACCATGTCATTTGTGTGTGTGTGTTTATTTTTTTTATCTGTGATGGCAATGCAGGCACATGAAGTAATGGTTTATACGTGTGTGTTTTCTCTGCAGTCCCTTCATGGTAACACAGTAAGCACCACTCCCAAACTGCCCTTGTTTCACTGCGCCATCGATACAGTGGACATCAGCGTGGAGATGTGCGGGATTAAGTTTCCTAACCCGTTTGGGCTGGCCAGCGCTCCACCCACAACCAGTGCAGCCATGATCCGCAGAGCCTTCGAGCAGGGCTGGGGCTTTGCCCTCACCAAGACCTTTGGCCTGGACAAGGTATATTTACAGAACACAGAAAAAAATCAACATGCAGTACGCCATAGGCTCCACATGCACTCGTGCTAGGATTTGGGTGGTGTGTTTGTGTGGGAAGCGCACACTGCATTGCAAAGTATCAGCGGAGCAAAGTCTTTCGTGCAACATCACAGAAACTGAAACCTTGGCAAAAATCCCCAAAAGGTCATAAGCATATGAAAGCACCAGCACTGGGCACTGAGACCACTTTGTTCAGTTAATTGTACTGCGGATTCGCTTACAAACAAGGCACAAGTCGACGCAGGATTTTCAGAAAGATTGAAATTAAAAGATGATGCTGTGCCGACTATATTGAATCCGATGTCGCACCACACAAGTTTGAGTAACTGTTTCCATTACGTGGTCACTATTGCTTTGTCTGTTATTATAAATCGTATGATAATCACTGAGTATTTATGTGTTTTTAACCTAAAACATAGCAGTGTCCATCTAGGAAGGATGTAGGCTGTCAAACATACGAAACTATTAGCCAATCATAGAAGTGGGCGTTTACTTCCAAATCTACAATCCGCCACGCCTATTCAAACAGAGCATTCAGATGAGGGAGGTTAAAAACAGGCCAAAAATAGCCGATTACTTATAAATTAGGAAGTCTTTTGATGTAAAAATCTTGATAACATTATAAGTAGACCTCAGAGAAAATAAAAAACAAAGGCAGTTCATGACCAATGTCAACAACAAACCCCAGCTAATAATTCTTCTAATTTTACGCTGCAGTAGCAACATGAAGCCATATTTCGGTAAACATAACTCATATTGCTCTCCACGTGCTAGAATAACTGCACTGAAACACTCTCTCCCTTTTATTCTCTCTTGCAGGTATGTTAAAGAAAACACCTCAGTGTCAACATGTTCTCCGTGTCTCCGCTCAGTGCTGTCATTAGAACATAGGGGACTTCTTTTTAATATCCTGTTCTCCTGAGCCGCGCTAAGTGTCGTCCGTCGAGGCCGTGCTGCATCAATAGCGTTCGGAAAGCCCTGCGATTGTCAAGCTGGATATGAAAATAGCCTGTGTATATGTGCGCCGAATAGCTAACTGGGTGTGAGTACATTGTGTTCTTTCTAGTCCACTCTCAAAGCTATTTGACTCATTGATCTAATCTACTTGGAAGATATTGACACGTAAGGTTTCATAAAACATGTAATCCAGTGGCTACAGTTTATTCACACAAGCAGTGTTTGAGACTGACAACCGCATTTATCAACATGCTTGACTCAAAAAAATTAATGCGTTCATTCATTGATGGACAACTCTCAAATGCTGCATTCACACAGTCAGTGTTTGGGATTGACAACCGTATTTACTAACAGGCTTTACTCTCTAAAACTGCATTCACACAGTTTTTTTAATTGACAATTGTATTTATTAACAGGTTTCACTCTAAAATTCTGCATTCACAGACAAGATGAAGCCATTTTTCGGTAAACATAACTCATATTGCTCTCCACGTGCTAGAATAACTGCACTGAAACACTCTCTTCCTTTTATTCTCTCTTGCAGGTAGGTTAAAGAAAACACCTCAGTGTCAACATGTTCTCCGTGTCTCCGCTCAGTGCTGTCATTAGAACATAGGGGACTTTTTTTTAATATCCTGTTCTCCTGAGCCGCGCTAAGTGTCGTCCGTCGAGGCCGTGCTGCATCAATAGCGTTCGGAAAGCCCTGCGATTGTCAAGCTGGATATGAAAATAGCCTGTGTATATGTGCGCCGAATAGCTAATTTACCTAGTGCTAACAGGGGCACCCAGCAAGCAGGCGGCACTTTCATTAATTATAATTAATGAGATGCATTGCATATGTAAATGTTTTATTTTTCCCTTCTGTCTCAAGATGCAAGTCCCTCGGGAATTGGCTCCACAATGGCTTGGATCGGGCCCCAGAAACGGTTTTGCATGACAGTTAGTGGCACTTCTCTGTTATTCCTCGTCTCTGATGATCTAATAGTCCATTGGTCCTCAGATCCACATGAGGAAGTCATGTGGTCAGATCTTAGTCATCAAGACTTGATGGGTGCCGAGATCTTAGATGGATCAGAACCTCCAGGCCCAATTAGCCTTTTAAGTCGTCTCTGTGTGAGAGACTTCGCACAGTGTCACGCTTTTCGTCTATGGTGCCATCGCAGGCAGGCAGCCAGGAAGTGGCATGTCAGAGCGCCGGAGGGCTAAGGGGCCATCACTCAGTCAGCGCTGCGCTAATTGTACATGAGAATGAATGATGGCTGCTATTGTTCTTTTATGCAAGGTTGATTGCCTATTACTCGTGTTCTTGAGCTCACACGAGCGGTATCCTGAGCCGACGGATCAGCTGGTTGGAGATGATGTTAATGCCAGCTGATTTTTGATGGAGTTCATTATGCCCCTACAGAGTCATGACTAATTGCACAGTGCTTTGTCCAATTAAGTTAGCGTTTATAATGGTGGGTGTGAGTACATTGTGTTCTTTCTAGTCCACTTTCTAAAAAAATTAATGCGTTCATTCATTGATGGACAACTCTCAAATGCTGCATTCACACAGTCAGTGTTTGGGATTGACAACCGTATTTACTAACAGGCTTTACTCTCTAAAACTGCATTCACACAGTTTTTTTAATTGACAATTGTATTTATTAACAGGTTTCACTCTAAAATTCTGCATTCACAGTCAGTATTTGGGATTGAAAACCATATTTACTAACAGGTTTGACTCTCAAATGCTGCATTCACAGTCAGTATTTGGGATTGAAAACCGTACTTACTAACAGGTTTCACTCTCAAATGCTGCGTTCACAGTCAGTATTTGGTATTGAAAACTGTACTATCTAACAGGTTTCACTCTCAAATGCTGCATTCCCGATCAGAATTTGGGATTGGAAACCGTATTTACTAACAGGTTTTGCTCTCAAAAGCTGCATTCACACAGTGTTTAGAATTGAAAATATTATTTAATAACAGGTTTCACTCAAAAGCTGCATTCACACAGTCAGTGTCTGGGTTTGTAAACCATATTTACTAACAGGTTTCACTCTCAAGAGCTGCGTTCCCACAATGTCCTGAATTGACATTCTGATTTATTAACAGGTTTCACTCTCAAATGCTATGTTCACAGTCAGTATTTGGGATTGAGAACTGTATTTAATAACAGGTTTCACTCTCAAGAGCTGCATTCACACTAGGGCTGGGTATCGAGTTCGATACTTTTTAGGCACCGACCGAAATGCCTCGATACCATCGAGTTTCGAAAAACGTCTCGTCGTTCAGTACCAAATTTCGATACCTAAGGGGTTCATCTCATCAGCGTCAGTGAGCCAAAAAGCCTGCAGCACTAGCCGGTGTGTTCGACTAGAAGAGGTGCGGATCATGGAAGAGAGAACACAGGCAGACAGCGCTGGAAGTTGCTAATGCTCATCAGTAAATCTGTGGAAAATAAATAGAAATTATGATTCTGTCTGAGCTATGCGTTTTAAAACGAACACGCACTAGTGTAAATGTAGCCTAACAGATGTGTAAACTGAAGACTATTTGAGCTTTATTAAAACTATTTGCACTGATTTATTGTGTTGGTTACATTTTGTTCCTTTGTGCAGTGGCTCAAGTTTTTTTTTTTTTTAGATAATGTAATCTTGTTAAAATTGATTTCATAAAATTGGTATCGAAAAAAGTATAGTTCAGGAACGGTATCGAAGTCAAGGTATCTGTATCGATATCGAATTTTTTTTAACGATACCCATTTCACACAGTGTTTGGGACTGACAACCATATTTAATTTTACTCTTAAATGTTACATCCCCACAGTATTTGAGATTGACAGTCATATTTATTAACATATTTTACTCTCAAATGCTGCATTCCTACAGTGTTTGGGATTGACAGCTGTATTTATTAACAGGTTTTACTCTTCAAAGCTGTGTTCACAGTCAGTATTTGGGATTGAGAACTTTATTTACTAAAAACTTTGAATACCGTCTGTATGAGTGAATAACCAAAGTAAACCTGCACTTGTATTTTCATAATAGTTGTGGACTGTAAGCACAGTGAGTAAATATTAAAGATGGTGACTGATCAAATCAAGAAGGACTAATTACAATTCACACTTTGCTTAATAGTTTATGGTTTCCATAATTTCTCCTGAATTATGGAACACTAAAACCATATAAGTCTGGCCAGGCCAAGAGACCATTAAGGACCTGCGTTTTAAGACTAGTTTAAACTTTTTTTTCCCAGCAGGGCAACCACACAATATGTCTATTTTCTGGCATTTTCATAACCTGAGAGTATTTGACAGCCCTAACATTAGTGACTGACAGCAAAGAACAACCCACAACTCATGACATACCTACAGTATATGTCAATAACATCACCGGCACCTAGTTGTTCACTGTGGTTCTGTTTATACAACAAATATATAACTTAATCTAAAAATTCAGGCAATATTTTAAAGGCTGTCAGTTTGGTTATAGAATGCCGTTATCAGTCTCTTTCATAGCCAAATGTTGTGTGAGCATAACCATATTTAGCAATCCAACCAGGACTGACAACTATGGTCTGTTGCTGTGTAAACATAGCTATTATGACATATACTTGTCTGACATATGGCCATTATTGAGGTCAGGTACTGACATTGCATGATGGGGTAATTGTGCCTGGAACTTGTTCCAATTTATCTCAAAGGTGTTTAGTAGGGTTCAGCTGCGTGCTTTGAGCAGGTTTGTCATTATTTTTTTTTCCACACCAGAGTCATTAAAACATTTCTTTATGGCGCTGCTGCAACCAAATTGAAAGCACACATTTCTCTAGAATTGTATGCTGCACGATTAAGTTTTTCCTGGAACATACAAACCTGTTTTGAGTTAGTTAGTAGTATAGTTAGAGCTTGAAGAGAGTACAGTATGTCTGTATTGCCAATCCATAGAAAACATTCTTGACAGGCTCTAACCCCAATAGGAGCACCAGGTATTGTTGCAGGGTTAGGTAGGACATCTGTGCTCTCTCTTCCATTTCCTCTCTGCTAAGGCCCTTAAAAAAACAGGCAGTCTACTCAGTCCCTCACGCCCATGTGGGCCAGCCAGAGCAGGTAGGAAATCAATGGTGGCTGGGGACAGACGGCTGCCGTCCCTCAATTAATGCCAATTTGTTATGTGCACGTATCTCTCCAGGGAGACACGGTGTGGGCAGAACTTTCCCACACTGATTCAGGCACCTTGAGTACACAACTCTAGAGAGAGCTAGATAAAAAGTGTTCCCAGAGGTGAATTTAGATGGCTTTACATTCGTAGATGTTTGCATGAATATGAATGATTGCAATGAATTATTCAGATGTCTTGGCATGTTTTTTGACTCTGTACTTTTATTAACATACACTGGATTGTAAGTTCCTGCCACTGGGCTATAAGGGTTTCTTTGTATAGGATTATAAATCTTGGTGATGTTCTACATTTAACTACGTGGCATTTTCATAACTGGATGTGGAAATGTTTAAAGGTTTTCTTATTTCATTTCATGCAGTACCTGGGAACTGAACACATGTTGTTGCTGTTGCTAGGCTATGATACACTACCATTCAAATGTGTGGTTTAAAGTGCCCCTATTATAGATTTTTGAAAATTGCCTTTCATGCAGTGTGTAACACAGTGAATGTGTGAAGTGAATGAAAACATCCTGCAAAGTTTTAAATCTGAAAGTGCACCATGTATGAAGTTATTGTCTCTCAAAAGCGACTCTGAATCATTGAAACGAGTCGTTTTTAAAACGAATCCCAAGCCGTTTCATGTTGACGTCAACATGAAACATTAGCATATTGCCCGCCCACTTGTTGGTCTTTTCGCATTGGTCTGAATGAAAATGCAAATTCATTATTTGCCACTAGGTGCCACTTTTGGAGCGGTAAAATATCGGTTTTCCCGGTAACGCTGAACACAAAGCAGCACTGTGCTTACAAAGGCTGCTTTATGAGGCATTATGAAATGAAAATGAGACCAATTGGACCAATCACCACAGATTAGCATCATGCAAAGGAGGGGTTTGGGAAAATGAATCGTTAAACAAATCGTTTGGGAGTCATTGAGCAAATAAGGTAAAAATAAATGCATATTATAAGACAATGAAAGTGTTTTTTGACATTGCATGCATGTCAACCTGTTGTTGGGAACTCCCAAAACCAAAATATGAACCTTTCATTACCCATAATAGGGGCACCTTAAGTAAGAAAAAAATACATATATATATAAATATATATAAATATAAATATATATATAATTTATATATTTATATATAAATATATATATATATATATACAGGTGCATCTCAATAAATTAGAATGTCATGGAAAAGTTCATTTATTTCAGTAGTTCAACTCAAATTGTGAAACTCGTGTATTAAATAAATTCAATGCACACAGACTGAAGTAGTTTGGTTCTTTTAATTGTGATGATTTTGGCTCACATTTAACAAAAACCCACCAATTCACTATCTCAACAAATTAGAATACTTCATAAGACCAATAAAAAAACATTTTTAGTGAATTGTTGGCCTTCTGGAAAGTATGTTCATTTACTGTACATGTACTCAATACTTGGTAGGGGCTCCTTTTGCTTTAATTACTGCCTCAATTCGGTGTGGCGTGAGGTTGATCAGTTTGTGGCACTGCTGATGTGGTATGGAAGCCCAGGTTTCTTTGACAGTGGCCTTCAGCTCATCTGCAGTTTTTGGACTCTTGTTTCTCATTTTCCTCTTGACAATACCCCATAGATTCTCTATGGGGTTCAGGTCTGGTGAGTTTGCTGGCCAGTCAAGCACACCAACACCATGGTCATTTAACCAACTTTTGGTGCTTTTGGCAGTGTGGACAGGTGCCAAATCCTGCTGGAAAATGAAATCAGCATATTCAAAAAGCTGGTCAGCAGAAGGAAACATGAAGTTAGCCCAGGTACGACGCTTCTGACGTTGGCTGTGGTTCAGGAGTGGTTTAACAAGAGGAATACGACAACTGTAGCCAAATTCCTTCACATGTCTGTGTGTGGTGGCTCTTGATGCCTTGACCCCAGCCTCAGTCCATTCCTTGTGAAGTTCACTCAAATTCTTGAATCGATTTTGCTTGACAATCCTCATAAGGCTGCGGTTCTCTCGGTTGGTTGTGCATCTTTTTCTTCCACACTTTTTCCTTCCACTCAACTTTCTGTTAACATGCTTGGATACAGCACTCTGTGAACAGCCAGCTTCTTTGGCAATGAATGTTTGTGGCTTACCCTCCTTGTGAAGGGTTTCAATGATTGTCTTCTGGACAACTGTCAGATCAGCAGTCTTCCCCATAATTGTGTAGCCTAGTGAACCAAACTGAGAGACCATTTTGAAGGCTCAGGAAACCTTTGCAGGTGTTTTGAGTTGATTAGCTGATTGGCATGTCACCATATTCTAATTTGTTGAGATAGTGAATTGGTGGGTTTTTGTTAAATGTGGGCCAAAATCATCACAATTAAAAGAACCAAAGACTTAAACTACTTCAGTCTGTGTGCATTGAATTTATTTAATACACGAGTTTCACAATTTGAGTTGAATTAATTAAATAAATGAACTTTTCCACGACATTCTAATTTATTGAGATGCACCTTTATGAATACTTTTTTTCAGCAAGGGTGCATTAAGTTGAACCTTTTGAACCTTCTATTCATCAAAGAATCCTGAAAAAATATATTGCGATTTCCACAAAAATATTCAGCACCATAACACCATTACTGATAATTGAGCACCAATAATAACTGATAAGCAAATCAGAATATTAGAATGATTTCTGATGGATCATGTGACACTGAAGACTGGAGTAATGGATGCTGAAACTTCAGCTTTGCCCTCACAGCAATAAATCACATTATATTTTCAAATTATATATTTAAACAGAAAACAGTTAATTTAAATGTAATAATATTTCACAATATTGCTGTTTTATACATCAAAATATTTTTCATTAAAAAATGCAACTTTGGTAAGCATAAGAGACTTCTTTCAAAAACATAAAAAAATGTTAATTATTCCAACCTTTTGACTGCTAGTGTATATTAAATTAGCAAATTAAAGATCAACAAAGCAACTTCATTTAGAGGTGCCACATGCAAGTTCAAACTGAGCTTGTTTCATTTTTTGTTCCCTTCCCCCCCGTTTTACCTACTGTTTCCTGTCTTTTCTTTGAACATCACTATTTAAAGGCAAAAGGCAAAAATCCTTCACACTAGACTGTGATATTTGTACACGAAGAAAGAATGACAACATAAAACAAAAGGGAGAATGTATCTAGAGGGCTTTTTTTATTCGTTAATGCAGTACATGTATATCAGTAAGCACTATCCTCGTCTACATACTGCTGTAGTGTCCTTGAGTGTGCTTCATTATCGCCCCAGGCACGCTGTATGATTGCCAATACTTCAGCCTTTAGCATGTGTATAAGATGCTGGAACAGCGTTCGGTGGTGCTGAATGGGTGTAACAGTGCCAAGGCCCTCATTAAAGAATACATAGCATGGAAAGTAAAAAATTCACACTGAGATGGCAGAGGTGCGTGCGAGAAACAGTTTTGGTGCAAGAGTGAAGCCTGCGTGGGGATGTTAGCATGTAGCAGTTAATTTTATGTTTGTTAAATGCAGGTGTCGTGTGTGGGAAGTTTGAGTTTCATGACAGAAGAGAAAGCTTTGTAGTGACTTTTTAATCAGTCTACGTGAAGAGTGGGAGTTTTAAGCCTAACTTTTCATTCCTTACTTTGTTGCAAAGATATTTTTATGAGATGTAAATCACGTTCACTCAACTTTATAAGGCCTCGGAGTTAAGATAGTTAATTTTTCTCTACAGCACTTGAAGCCCTGAGTTATTAACAGATGAAAATAAGCACCACATTTTTTTTTCCAAAGAGACATAAAAAAGAAAGTTTTAAATCCATGTTTAATTGTAAAAATACAATTTGAAACACAAAAGTTTTTTTTTTACTTTATTGCTTAAAGGAAAAAGTGAAAGTTCTGTCACCGCTTACACGATAATGTCATTTCTAACTTGTGTGAGTTTCTTTCTTCCATGTAACACAAAAGTTTTGAATGATAGTTTTATATGAGGAATAAGGTTAATTTTACCTTAAACCCTTCCTTGACAGCTGGAGTCTCCATTCAGGGCTAAACAATGAGGCTGACAATTAGCTTGCCAATTTTATCATTATTGATTAATTTAACATTTTACGACAAATAAATGTATTTAGTTAAAAGGTATAATAATGCATAATATTTTTTAATAATATTAAAATACATATTAAATAAATTCCTTACTGTTGTTGTATGGAACAAAGCAACTTGGACATTCAGCTAAATAACTCCAAATGGGTTTTTCCTGAAAGAAAATACATTTCTGGGTTTCCAAAGACAGTGAGGGTAAGTAAAAGAAGAATTTCATTTTCCCGTGAAGTATTCCTCTAATATGGGTAATAGCACAAATATTTAGATGTCCTTAATGAAGTCAAGAGCTACTTTAATAAGAGTATACAAAACATCTTTACACTGTTTTTCTCTGCTCTTTATACAGGCCTTGGAAAATATCTCATACAAGCAGCATTCATGTTTTTTCTTAGAGGCTTTTAATGACTGAGATTGTTCCTTGTTGTTGTACGTTCTCATCATTGTGTCCTTAGTGCTGTTTAATGACTTCCTGCATTAATGACACTCAGTTATACCATTGAAATCTGTTCTGAAATGTGTACCTTTTCATTAGCGATTTGTGACACACCATCTGTGATGTTCAAATACTGTACTACTTTCACAAAGCAATTCATATTTGTGTGCAATTTTCTTGTAGTACATCAATCAAAAGCAATGTAACGGTTGTTGTAAGAAACCCATATGCACAATATAACACATGACTGCACCTAAGATGAGTGTCTTATTATATAGTCAGTAAATATCAGTATGAGTGTGGTCATGTGAGCTTTTCAGCTATTGAAAAAGCTCCTCGGAAAGCTCGATCTATACAGTATTTGTTGATGTGAAGTTACACAGGGACATTTATCCTCACTAAACAAACTCAAATTCCCTTCACTTTACAGAACCGAAAGCCCAGACTGCTGAACTCAGTGAAAAGCAAAGAGGAACCGCTCTGTAAAATGTGAATATATCAATTAGTAAAGTGGCTATGACTGCTGAGAGTTTTGAAAGATGGTGATTTAAGGCCGCAGCCAGTATTCTAGACATATAGACTTTTTCATTTAAAAAAAGGAATAGACTTGAAAGTAAAGGTCATTTTTTTAGACTTTCCGGAACATCCATGCCACATGAATGGATTGATTTATAAAAGCCTCCCCCGAATAACCACAACAAAGTAAATAACATAGACAAACATTAAATTTAAAGTGCCCCTATTATGGGTAATGAAACGTTCATATTTTGGTTTTGGGAGTCCCCAACAACAGATTGACATGCATGCAAGGTCAAAAAACACTTTCATTGTCTTATAATATGCATTTATTTTTACCTTATTTGCTCAATGACTCCCAAACAATTCGTTTAACGATTCATTTTTCCAAACCCCTCCTTTGCGTGACGCAAACAATTGGTCCGATTGGTCTCATTTTCATTTCATAATGCCTGATAAAGCAGCCTTTGTAAGCACAGTGCTGCTTTGTGTTCAGCGTTACCGAGGAAACCGCTATTTTACCGCTCCAAAAGTGGCACCTAGTGGCAAAGAATTAATTTGCATTTTCATTCAGGCCAATACTAAAAGACCAACAAGTGGGCGGGGAACATGCTAATGTTTCATGTTGACTTCAACATGAAATGGCTTGGGATTCGTTTTAAAAATGACTCGTTTCAATGATTCAGAGTCGCTTTTGCGAGACAATAACTTTATACACGGTGCACTTTCAGATTTAAAACTTTGCAGGATGTTTTCATTAACTTATAGCTATGTTACACACTGCATGAAAGATCATTTTCAAAAATCCATAATAGGGGCACTTTAAACCTTTATTTTGCCCATTCATTGCCATTAAGGTCTGAAAACAAAAGCTGTACAAGCAGATGAAAAAGCAGTTGCGCACATATGGTCAAGGCCATTTAGCCATTTACCACGTCACATCCTGAGGTAAATCGGGTTGCTTTAGCTATACATCTTTGTAAATGTCCTTTACTCCGTTACATCTAATCTGCAGTCAACAACCGCGGTCTCCAACTTGTATTTCCAAGAATTTGCTTACATAAACCAGCAGCCAGCGGTTGTGTAATGTGTAATTGTTTTGCAATCTCCAGTCACGGTCACTCGTTCTGCGGCGGACCTGAGCTCAAACGCAAGGACACAGCAAAAATAATAGCAGCGGGAACGAATTCTGCACCCTCCCTCACAGGAGTGTCAACATAATGACGGCTCTAGCCATAGAGATAATTGTGGCCGAATGCTTTCCTGTGTGGTCTGAAAACATAAGCTGTACAAGCAGATGAAAAAGCAGTTGCGCACATATGGTCAAGGCCATTTAGCCGTTTACCACGTCACATCCTGAGGTAAATCGGGTTGCTTTAGCTATACATCTTTGTAAATGTCCTTTACTCCGTTACATCTAATCTGCAGTCAACAACCGCGGTCTCCAACTTGTATTTCCAAGAATTTGCTTACATAAACCAGCAGCCAGCGGTTGTGTAATGTGTAATTGTTTTGCAATCTCCAGTCACGGTCACTCGTCCCTTGTTCTGCGGCGGACCTGAGCTCAAACGCAAGGACACAGCAAAAATAATAGCAGCGGGAACGAATTCTGCACCCTCCCTCACAGGAGTGTCAACATAATGACGGCTCTAGCCATAGAGATAATTGTGGCCGAATGCTTTCCTGTGTCAGCTTAAAAAATAGCTGGACTGTTTAAATGGCAGGCAGACTAATATTTAACTGGAGATTTTCTCTGAGGAGAACAAGAAAGAGGAAGTGGGGGTTGGCAGTTCGTCGGGCGGGTGTAACCGCGGCATCTGTAATTACCCTGAATATGCCTCCAGGCTGGCCTATCAGAGGGCTTCCTCGGACGCTCGAGTGTGGCGCATGTCATGACATTTGATCACTCTCTTATCATGTGTGTTCCTTTTGGGAGCGGTGCTGGCTTGCTGGGCTGTGCCGGTCTGATAACCCCCTCAGTTTGTCGAACGCCACACACGCGGCCACGGCTAACCACTGACCTCATCTCTGACTAAAGAAGTGTGTGAATTCAACCCAGGCTAATGTTTGACAGGTTAACGCATGCTAATGGGCTCAGAGAACCAGAGATTATTTACTTACCACTGGATATCCTTCACACACATTACCTTAAAGAGGGTACTCACGCTGAAAGTGTAAGTGTAGGTGGAGATGTGGGTAATGTGAGTATATGTACTTGGTAATCGCAGCATTTTCTATTCTCTTATTACCTCATACATCTCAAATACCTCCAGACAATTTGTCCATACGTCTCCTTTATAAGCAATGCAGATACGCTTAGTTTCTAACTTGAGCAATGTATATCATTCCTGTGGAGACACTCGGGGTATCAGCTTTGAAGGCAGATGTTGTTGAAACGGAAGCTACAAACCACAGGCAACAAAATCACTGGTAGGTTTAACGCTCTCACGTTTGGAAGCGTATCACGTAGGCGTTTGTGATCGATATATGCTCCAGTTTCACTACAAATCACATGTGTTTCATTGTAATAAAGATGTTTTTCTCTTCCTATGTTTCAAAAGGATACTTACAGTAGGTATGGTAACAGATTATGCTGTAGTTATTTTCAGAAGTTCATGTGCGGCTACAGATTTAAATTTTTTTTATTAAGGTTCTATTTTGGAGGCAGAAAAATATATTTATATAAATCGTTGTGACAGAAATCAATTTACAATCAATCAGTCACAGGGGTCCACAGAATATTTACAGAGAAAAATAAATCACATAATGTATTTTCTAGGGCTGTCAAAGTTAACTTGAGATATTAATTAAATATGATTAACAGAATAATTTTTAAATCATTTACCAAATTTTATATTAATACTCTTTCATTCTGCTATTGGAAGTCATGAAATTACTAATTGAATTGACATCTTTAGTTTATAACATTAAGATTTTTTTTTTGTTTTGTTGGTAGATGCTTATATGTGTGTGTGTGTGTGTGTGTGTGTGTGTGTGTGTGTCTGTGTATATATACAGTATATATATAATTTTTATTTATAAGTAAATATATAAATATATATATTTATAAATATATAATATATAAATAATAAGATTAAAGTCAATTATTTAATTTAGGAAATGTCTTTATAATATCATGTTTAATATTTCTAACACGGTGGGTCTTTATACATAACATTATATAGCGGTCTTTATATTTTTCTCTGTTTTTTTAAATTGCCTTGTAAAGCAACCTTTAAAGATGCTACACTACTAAATGTATTTAAATAAATATTAGTTTAGTACTGTTATTGTAATCATATTTGAGGTTCCCAAACATTGAAATGTTTGAAAACGCCTGTACTTGTCTATCCCATCTGACCCTAATGTAAAGAAAAATTACATTTTGTTTGGTCATGTGTTATCTTGCCTCTGGTGCCCCCATATAAAATGTTGCACGTGTCAGCTCTGGTTATCTTAATTGTTTAAAATTGTGTGGCTCCTAATTAACACATGCAAATGAATCCGAATTGCTCTTACTAATGGGCCATGCTCTTATCAATTAATTTATCATAGTTTTCTCTTAATTGTGAAAAAAGGCAGAAATGTGCTTGATTTATGCTTATATCATGAATATATAGCAAGCTTTTGTGGAATTTGACATTTTGATAAAGAAAGAACAATGTGTAAAGGTTCCAAAGGAAAAATGCATTCAGGCTCCAAGTTTGATCACTTTCAGCCTAGCGAGTGCAGTTTGTGTGCTCTCTCAGTGCTAATTGCAGTTTAGCGAACAGTGACAAAGTTTCTCTCTCCTGCAGGATTTGGTGACCAATGTGTCACCACGAATTGTGCGTGGGACTACCTCAGGTCACATTTTCGGTCCTGGCCAGGGCTCGTTCCTCAACATCGAGCTCATTAGTGAAAAAACAGCCGCCTACTGGTGCAAGAGCGTGGCCGAACTCAAAGCCGACTTCCCCAAAAATGTGAGTTCACTTTCAGCTTGTCTTTATCTCATCTCTATCTCTCCCTCTTTTACTCTTATTCCCACAGAAGTTTTCTCATAATGTGATTCATTACTTTGTTTCTCACTTTTTGTGGCTGGGGAGCCTGTCAGTGTTTTATCAACAGCCATAATTCTCCATAATAGAGGTGCCATCTTTTTCCCTCATTTTCTGTCCCTCAGTAATTTGAGTCACTTTTGCTCTGTGCATGTTAACTGCTTCACGAGTAATTGTGTAATAGAATCTCACTAATAGAAGATTTTCCAAGGCCTTCATTCTCTTCTCCTCCCTCCTCTCAGTTGCTCTGCAGGCAGATGACAATAGCTTTTTGTAGTGTTCTTTTCATCGCAATCAGCCATCTCTTTTCTCTCTAATCATTTGCAATGAGACAGCCCGTTTGAGCACAAAATAACTTCCTCAACTTTTGTTGTCTGCCTGCTTCACTCAAGGGTGAGATTAATTTTGAATTACAGGGTGCAATTATGAAGCACAACGTCACTTTTCACACTAAGCCCTTGAATCCCTCCTTCACACAGATGTGTCTCTGGGTTTATTTCTTTCAGACTGACTTTTTTTTTTTGAAGTTAGAGTTTGGAATTAGCATGTTGTTAAGATTACAGTGGAGTAAAGTAAAAAACAATACATATCACAAATATTTTGGGCAAAATAATTATTTTTAAATGCATGTTTTTCAGTACTGAATGAAATATCCAAAGTAACCTATGTGACTGATTTATTTCAGTAGAATTCAATAGGTGGATAACATTACAATCATGCAGTAACAGTCAAAATGGTGGTAGCTTCAGCAGTAAAATGTATTTAGGTAATTATTGCATAATATTTCTGTTTAATAATTCCTATAGTTGACTACTGCAAGATTAATCTGAAAATAGTTTGTGTCACTAGCACTAGTTGTATAACTAACATCTATTGTCCCATTAAATAGCTTTAAATGTTTATAAATAATGCATTTGCGTAATGTAGAACGTCCCAGGTTGTCATCTATAATTACGACAAGACATGAACGGGCTATTTGACATTAGCATGTTGCTAAGCTAACAACGTTTACTCTGGTAAACATTGCAATGCGTAACACTCACAAATATTGCACAGCATAGCTTTTACCTTAAAGGGTTAGTTCACCCAAAAATGAAAATTCTGTCATTAATTACTCACCTTCATGTCACTCCAAACCTGTAATACCTTTTTCATCTTTGGAGCACAAATTAAGATATTTTTATGAAATCCGAGAGATTTCTGACCCTGCAGAGACAGCAATGCAACTGACACATTCAAAGCCCAGAAAGGTAGTAAAGACATCGTTAAAATAGTCCATGTGACATCAGTGGTTCAGCCGTAATGTTATTGAGCTACTACATTGCTGTCTATGTGGTAGATCAGAAAGCTTTCAGATTTCATCAAAAATATCTTCATTTGTGTTTCGAAGATGAATGAAGGTCTTATGGGTTTGGGACGACATGAGGGTGAGTAATTAATGACAGAACATTTTTGGGTGAACTGTCCCTTTAAGGTGTTAATTCTACTTCATCTGACCCTAAAAAATTATTTTTGTTGGTGTAAGCCAGTGAATTTGATTCGTTCATATTAAATATGTGTGACTTTTGTCAAACCAGTTAATTTAGAAATAGCCACATGAAGCATTCTTTTTACGGTGTGGGTAAATTAATCCGTTTTTATTTACACTGAACTACTTTGTGAATTAAATAAGTTTATTTATAGTAAACACTTCTCTCAATTCACCTCGTCCATCATCTTGGATTTGTGTTTTCACTTCTCTCTGCAGTGCATCCCAGAATTGCCTTCTCCAAAGAGAATATATTACAGTTTGGCAAAAAAAAAAGGCATTTCAGGATATTCAATCATAATTGAAATGCCGACATTTAGTTATGCTCCCTTAAAATATTTCCTCTGTAGGCAGCAAACCCAGTTTTGTAACAGAACATCTGTCATATATCCAGTGAGATAAACATAATCTACACACCGAATATTTCAGTAAGACTCTCATTGATAATGCTCATCGATTTTGTGAAGGTTTCAGCTATTCAACACGCCCATTATCTCCATTTACTATTTACAATTTCCATTTTCCCCCAACGCTCCTCGTCAGCATGTCGTGACCCGCGCGGGCCACACTCTAGGGAGCGTTGAAGTGTGTGTTCGTCGGAGCTCATCACAGTGTGTGACTGGTTCTTGGTCAGGGGTGATGGGCACACGCCGCTGGATGAAATGAATACTCAGAGAAGCGTAATGAATAACA
Source organism: Sinocyclocheilus grahami (assembly GCF_001515645.1). Lineage (NCBI taxonomy): Eukaryota > Metazoa > Chordata > Actinopteri > Cypriniformes > Cyprinidae > Sinocyclocheilus > Sinocyclocheilus grahami. The sequence goes on from NW_015505367.1 coordinate 627,195, forward strand.
AAACCACCGCAATAATGTAAAATTATACTGGCTCACACATTTCAGCCCCACAGACACACTCTCTGCGAGGCTCACGAGAGGTTAGGAACACGTCTGCATGATCTGAATAAACGTGGTGCATAGAAGAAGAAGCTGCGACCCCACCCCCTTTTCTCTTTTTAATTTCCTCATATCACCGCATGATTGACAGTTTCCACAGCAATGGGGGTCCCTAGAGGGCCAGTGTTGGCGGATAAGCTCGGTTACCTCAGCACAGCGTTATTAAAGCGATAACAGGGTGATTCCTGCTTCTAAGAGACGCAGCCTGTCTCGCTCACTCCCTTTTTTCTGTCTGATTAAAAAAGGATAGAGCAATGCCATGCATGCACATTCACAGACTTATTTCATCTCAAATCTCGAGTTTCTAAATGCGGAATAGCAAAAAAAACGACTATGTATATAAATTATATATACATTTTATAGATTTATATATACTGTATATATTATGTAATACAGTATATTACAGATAGATATGTATAGACAGAGATCCGGCTCTCAGTTGTCCTCCTGACACCAATATAACATCGACACCGCTTTTCTAGCCATGCCTCGGCCAAAATGTACATGATTGCTGACTTGCTCTTATATTATAGATATACATGTATATACAGAGACCCGGTCCTCAGATATTCTCCTGACACCAATAAAACATTGACGCCACTTTCAGTATGTGTGGTTGAGCAGAGCTCCCAGGGGTGAGCGGATGAGAGGAGGTGGGGTTAGAGGCGCTACAGGTCCCCCAGGTCCCGGCGAGATCCAGGATAGATGGACTCATAAACTTCAACACATGCTTTGGCCGCCAAGCGTTTCTCCCAGCGCCTTCCATGCCAATTTGTTTCCCTTAAAAGCGCCGGGCGAGGAGGAGACACGTGGCGTATATCTCTCCGCTTTATGGTGCGATTACAGTGTCTCCGCATACAGTGAGAGTAATACAGCTAAATCCTGCCTTGCCACAGAGGAGCTGAATAATGCCGTCAGCATGATGTTTTTATTGTTTTAATAATACGTGCATGCCACTGGGCGTCTACAAACGCACTGAATTATAAAGCAGCAGAGTTTAAGGCAGGGTAATAGCTTTTGCTGGGATGTTAAAAAATGAAATAAATAAATGTGTATTGGAAAAAGTGGCGGATTTAGTGCAAGCGAATCAGGTGAAATCGCACTTCATCAGTCATTTTCATTCCCCCTAAGGTTTTTTCTATTCCTCAGACTCTTTTCTTCTTTGTCTAGATTATCATTGCCAGTATTATGTGCGGCAACAACCAAGCTGACTGGACTGAGCTGGCAAAGATGGCTGAGGTAAGCTGCCATTCCTTGTGTGTTTGTGTTTGGCAAGTTTGCTCTGTTTGCTCCTTACATGTCTTCCAACTTCAGAGATTAATCAGGCTTATTGGAAGCATGAAAAGTAAATGAAACATGAATCTGTGAAATTAGTTAATGTTCTGAAGATCTTGTTCTTCATGATATCCATTTCATTTACACGTTTGAAAGTCTGTTAATGTGAAGGGTTTTTTTTTTCCTCGGCATATCACAAAAAGAAGCATTTGTTTATCACACGCATTCTCAACACAGTGGCAAACACAGTCACATCCATATTCATAGTGTAAAGCCTCATTGGTTCTGTGGAAAGAGGCTTTTACATTAAATTTGCATTAGATACTGTATCATTGGATTTCAGCCTTTTCGGGTGACACAAGCCAACTGTGCTCACAAACTGTGAATGAGAAGTTGTAAAACTTTATAAAATGTATGTTTGCCATAGCCGGAACAAACCCTCTTCCTCTATCATAACCACAATGACCCTGACAGACTAAGTGTGCTTTTCTTTGTCAAATGGCCAAACAAAGGCTTGATAATATGAACAAATATGAACATTGTTCATCAATTACACACTTCATATTGGCGTTTCTCGCTTGTGGAACACAAAAGGAAATATGTTGAAGAATGTACTTGCCACTCTTTTCCACACCATGAAAGTAAATGAGAATCCAGGCTGTGCAAATTGACCATGATAGAATTTCTGTCATGTCGTCTTGGAGAGTTTATGGTAGTATACATGGCAAAGTTAATATGTTGGTCTTGGCGGAATAGATCTTCTACACTGCTGCAGCTGAGCAAGTACAGAGACTTTCTATTTCCAATACATCCAGAAACCTGCTGCTGTGAGCATGTAAGAAATACTGCACATATAACATGAAATAACCCTCGTATATATCATATATGAAATTACCCCATAGCAGATCTAAACAGGTGGAGCTGGGGAAAATGGAGGGTTTCTGAAGCATGCTGCAACTGCTGGCCAGCAAGCACTGGCCAAGTATTTAAATGTTAAGCAGCAAGCTCATTGGCTGCTGATGCACCTAAACCCAATTGGCTGTGCCATGTGAATAATGATGTGATTATGCCAGATTGAGTTAGAACCTATTAACCTGTGCCATGCATCTAGAGTTTCATGACAGAACTTTGTATATAATATACCAGTTAAAAATTGTGAAAGTAAAATTTTTAATGTTGAATTTGCACTCCAGTCTTCAATGTCACTTAATTCTTTAGAAATCATTCTAATATGCTGATTTGGTGCTCAAGAAATATTTCTGTTAAAAACAGTCGCTTCATACTTTTGTGAAAACCGTGATACACTGTTTTATTTCCCATTTTTTATTAACTTAATGCATCTTTGCTAAACAAAAGGATTAATTTCTTCCAAAAATTAAATACAAATTTTGAATGAGAGTAAAATAGAACATAATAGAACATATGTAATATGTATGTCTTTCTTCACCTTTAACTGAATAGACCTGCAGTCTGGACCTCTAATTTAAAACCACTAGTATGAACTACTTTTATGATACTTTATAGTACGTTTTGTCCTAAATAACAACAAAGATGGATGAAGAGAAACCATACAGGTTTCAAATAGGATGAGTAAATTACCGTTTTTATTTTTGAGTCAACCATGCCTCTAAACCCCCAAACAGTTTTTAACTAATTCTGTCCTAACAAGGTAAGACTGAAGCACCTCTTCCTAAAATTCACAAATGCAGGAGAGCTGCTTGTTTAATGTATACTTGAAGGTTTCTGCAGACTGACATTATTGCATCCGACGTAAGTGTGTGTGTGTGTTCTCTGAGGTGTTATAATTCCCGCTGGATCTGTTTCGTTCTGTATGTAAACAACCGGTGCTGATTTAGACAGGACGTACAGTATGTAAATGCGGACAGGACCCTCCCATCACTAACACTTACTGCTGCTGGTGCTCTAATTGAGGTGTTGTACGCTCTCGTACCTTTCAGTTTATCTCCTCAATGCCCTCACACACTCACTCACACACACAAATGCACTCAGCGAACCCACACACATGTACGTTTACATTGAGAAAACCCAGGAGAAGATTTGGCTCGTGCAGCGAGGAGGCTGGCGTGAGAGTGAGCTTCAAGACCAATGAGGAGGACATGTTTGTGAGGGAGTTTAGTGGGAAGTTTCGTGTACAATCATGTCAAGTCATTCAACTTTAGTATCGTTATGACAATCTTCTTCCTCCTCAACATGCCTGTGATATAATACACATTACAAAACAACCCACACTATGGTTCTGTTTACACCTGATATTAAGGGCTGTCAATTGAATAATATATAATGATGTAATAATTATACAGTGTACCACAACATAATGGTACGAAACATCTTTCTTTTTAAAGTACTTATAAAGTAAAAGACTGTTATGAATAATTTTTTTTTTTTTTACGAATCAAGAGCATACAGTACGACCAGTGGAATTTGATTCCCAAAATGAATGTCTCTTATGAACTGATTATTTTTAGTGAATCAAAAACATACTGTTCAGTGCAAAGAGTATAGTGAAACAAATGAATAAACCGGTGAATCGGATCTTTGAATGAATAGTCTATGGCTTGACTCAGTCTGAAACACTGCTCTGTATAAATTTAGCTTTTCTGAATGTATGACCATATACATTATCATTCAAAATGTTGGGGTCAGTCGGATTTTTTTTTTTTAAATTTTTGAAAGAGATTCAAAATTTTATTTATCAAGGATACATTACATTGATCAAAAAACATTCAATTTCAAATAAATGCTGTTCTTCGAACTTTCTATTCATCAAAGAATCCTGGGAAAAAAAAATTCCACAAAAATATTAAGCAGCATAACAGTTTTCATCATGATTAGTAATAAAACATGTTTTGAACAGAAAATCAGCATATTTGAAAGTTTTCTGAAAGATCATGTGACACTGAAGACTGGAGTAATAATGCTGAAAACTTTGGATCACAGGAATAAATTATATTTAAAATGTAAAAAAAAAAAAAAAGATTAAAATAGGAAATGGTTATTTTGAGATTTCATAATAATATTACTGCTTTTACAAAAAAAAAAATAATAATAATAGTATAAATAAAATATCAAATAAATGCAGTCATGGTGAGAGTGATCTTATGATATGATTCACTGAAGAAGGCTTGCTGCCGAAAAGTTTGTTGTTTGCTCTGTTGCAAAATTAACATAAATTGAAAGTGAATAAGAAGATTAAGCGAGTGTGGATCCCTTACTAGAATATGAGTCCCCTGGACTCAAGCTTTTAGGCATTCGAGTCAGAATTTTGATGCGTCATGCTCACGTTTCAAAACATGCTTTGCTTTAATGAATCTTTCAAAGACACAGAAGATATGAGAGCAGTCTTTCTGTGGCGATGAAGCCTCGCATATTCTTGCTTTAGCTGAGAGAAGGGTCAGAGAAATTTCTTAATGCCGATCATTAATTCATTAATTAAAGAAGTGCACAGTGTTAAAGGTCCCAACAGAATTGTCTATCAAAGTTGCTTTGACGTAGCTATGAGCTGGATTGGGCCGGGTAGCACGGCTTTGATCACACTGGAGTGGTTAGTTCTTGTCAAAGTTAGTGCCAGGTCTGATCAGTGTTTGTGTTGAGGCCTCTGGCTGTCTAATGGAGCATATCCAGACATCCTCCACTCACTCTGTCTCACTCACACACACACACACAGAATAGACTTAATCAAAACATTATCTTTATGTTCCTGCAAGGCTTTCAGATCTCTATACTCAGAGTAGTATACAAATAAATGATAAACTGCATTTAGAATAAATAATCTACATAACACACACACACACACACACACACACACACACATCATTTTTCGGAGTCCTGCAGGTAAGTCACAGCTCAAAGCCTGGGCCATATGGAAAGACTGAAATCATCTAGGCTTACAAATGGAAATCTACTATACATGCAAGTACTTATCTTCGTCTTGACAAGCGCAACAGTTGGCTTTTGTTTCCCGTTCAAGTGCGGAGCTTTGATGTGATGCACTTTTTACTATTTCTGGATAAGAGGTCATCAACTTTGAAGTTTTCTGTTGTATTAGGTACATGAAAGCTCTTTCTTATAACACACAGGTGATGCTCTTGTTTTCGTTTCGCCATTGTTAGGATTCACAAATAGAATTACTTCAATTATGTCCAATATTTCCGTAAGTCGCAGGTGGAAAACGCAGAAAGGGGCTGAATGTTAAGGTGCATTGTGTATAAATATCATCTGTCCTTGGTTGCAACTCTCCTTGTTGAGTCCACCAGCCTCTGGAAACACAAGAACGGTTCATCAGGGGCTTTATAAATTTGGTTTCAGTGGCCATGCAGCTGCATACAAATCTAAGATCACCACCGAGCAACGGCAAGCATCAGCTGGAGTGGTGAAGAGCTCGTCACTGTCGGGCTCAGCAGCGGTGGAAATACATTCTCTGATTAATCACTCACTCTTCACCATCTGGCAGTCTGACAAACGGATCTCAGACTGACATGAGAATCTGAATCTGACAGAGAGGGCTACCCACATTCCCAACCTTCCACGCATGCATATTGCCAGCTGTAAAGTTTGATGGAGGTGGAATAAGAATAGTGTAGGGCTGTTATTTTCATGGTCATGTTAGTTTTTCCCTTTAGGGAAGTTATAACACATTGACACACACACACATATATATATATATATAAACTGTGTGAGTGGTTTGTGTGTATTTATACTGTATATATAGATGCACACACATTTAAAAGTTTGTGGTCACTAAGCAGTTTTTGTTGTTGTTGTTGTTGTTGTTGTATTAAAAAAATTCCAATTAATTCTGAAAGAATTTAATAGTAAGGATGTATTAAATTGATATGTATTTTGTTACAAAAAAATTATATTTCAAATAATAATCATCAAAAAATACTGAAAAATGTATTACATTTCCACAAAAATATTAAGCAGCACAACTGTTTTTTACAATAATAAGAAATAAGAAATTAGCTTTGCCATTACAGGAATAAATTGCACTTAAGATTTAAAAAATATGAATTCACAACATTATAGTTTGTACTATATTTTTGATAAAATAAATGTAGCCTTGGTGAGCGAATTTTCATAAACATTAAAAACATCACACAAAAGAAAGAAAGAAAGAAATACTTTGTAGTATGCCGTAGAATGCTTTAATCTGATTGGTTGACGAATGTTCTAAGGCAGGGGTGCCCAAACTCAGTCTTGGAGGTGCCGGTGTCCTGCAGAGTTTAGCTCTAACTTGCCTCAACACACCTGCCGGGAAGTTTCTAGTATGCCTAGTAAGACCTAGATTAGCTGCTTCAGGTGTGTTTAATTAGGGTTGGAACTCTGCAGGACACCGGCCCTCCAGGACCGAGTTTGGGCACCCCTGTTCTAATGTGTGCAATTATTTTCAGGGAAACTCACGGCTAAAGTAGTTCCAGGATGGTCTTGGCCATATTACATGTCCATATCACTTCGCCAAATGATTTCAGTTATTTCAAAGGCCCATACAGCCTAAAACAGTAGGGGAACCAAAACCCACAAATACATTGACCAAGCAAAGAAATCTAGTAAACAACAACAAATTATTTCCATGTTTTTGCCACAAAATTATGTTTTATTATGTACAGAAAACACTATTTCTCCCGCTCTCTTTCCCTTACAAAGCACACACATACAGTATGCATGTACACACACACTTATACAGTACAGATCCACAGTCACACACACACACGGAAACATACATGTGTGCAGAAATGTGTTGTCAGAGTTACTCTGATGATTTTATCAGTAAAATAGTTTAGGAATTCAAAAGCAACCTGTCATTTCTCACTAACGAGGTAATAACGGAATTCATACATGCTTAATCTCTCTTTTTTTCTCTCTCTCTCTTTCTCTATCTCTCTCATTAACTGCAATAATAACTGCATTACTATCAATTATATATTACTATATCATTATACTATCAATGGTGCAAGCCTCCGTTACTAGGTCTAAAATGACATTTTAGAATTAGCAACGGAGGCGTGGGATGAGATGCGTAAGAAATTAATCCTACTCACAGGAGCGTTTTAAGGGCAAAACTTAACGGATGTCTTGACATCATCTGAACAATATATTGAGGTGTGTAGAAGCGAACCCTAGTAGAAGCGGAATAATTGACTCCGTTGAATTATTAGAAAACAACGCACACTCCACTTCGCATCGTGGACGCATCACCACCTCAGCTGTGCATTATTTTCTAATAATTCAACAGCTCGTCATCAGTTGTGACCCTGGACCACAAAACTAGTCTTAAGTTGCATGGGTATATTTGTAGCAATAGCTAACAATATGTATAGTTCAAAATTATAGATTTTTTTTTTATGCCAAATATCATTAGGGTATTAATTAAACGTCATGTTCCATGAAGATATTTTCTAAATTTCCTAGCGTAAATATATCAAAACTATTTGATTAGTAATATGCATTGCTAAGAACTACATTTGGACAATTTTAAAGGCGATTTTTCTCAATATTTTGATTTTTTTGCACCCTCAGATTCCAGATATTCAAATAGCTGTAGCTATAATCCTATCCTAACAAACCATACATCAATGGAAAGCTTATTTATTCAGCTTTCAGATGATGTATAAATCTCAATTTAAAAAAATTTACCCTTATGAGTGGTTTTGTGGTCCAGGGTCACAATTATTCCTTATATATAAAATGTAAAATTATGTAATTTTACAATATAAAATTACTTTAAAAAAAAAAAAAAATTGGTTACACTTTATTTTGTGTAATTATTTAATCAAGGTACGAGTAATATTATTTAATTAAGGTTTGGTTTAAGGTTATTGCATGTAATTATGTGTAATGTACTGTTATTACTGTAGTAAGTACATGTAACATGTAAAATACTAAACTAAAGTGTTAAATTTAAAGTGGTCCTGTTATGCTCTTTTACAGTTTTAAGTCTTGATTTTGTTTTGGGGGTGTACTAGAACATGCTTTCATGCTTGGTGGTTCGAAAAATGCATTATTTTTCACATAATTTACATTATTACAATACCTTTCTCCCCAGCCTGGCACAAACGGCTCGATTATTTCGGGGTTTGATGAAGGCCCGCCTTCCGAAAAACTAAATGTGTTGTGATTGGTTAGCTGTCACAGTGTGTTGTGATTGGTGAACAGCTTAGATGGTGTTTCAGTACTGCCACGCCCCTTGCCGAAGCAGCAAGTTCTGTCTGCTCTGTTATAGTTAAGGATGGCGTCAATATTGCCATATCAATTTGAGTCAGATTCAGACCCCGAGAATAGGATCGCGCAGAACCATTGCACGCACGAATATTGCAATACATATTAGAGTGGTAACAAAAAATTGTTGTTGTTGGTTTTTTTTGTAGCTAAATCGCGTTTTAGATACGATGTCAACAACCGCTTAAAAATAACGTCTCGGTTACGTATGTAACCCTCGTTCCCTGAAGGAGGGAACGGAGACGTCATGTCGGAGGACCGACGAAATTGGGATCTCGCTTAGAGGGACCAATCTACTTAGCTGAATTATACCATAGTCTCATAATTGAAGCGTAAATTCTGCAGATTACATCATTGTCCAGTATTGTACTGTCGGCAATTTATAAAAACATTTTCATAACTTTAACATACATATATTTACATACACAATTATTAAGGTGCATGTGTACTAATTGCGTTAAAATGCCCAGCGAGGCAGAAAACATCTGCTGCAAGGAAATTCAAAAGGCACGGGGGTGAAAAAAACAGCGTTCCTTCCTGGCGAAAACTTTACGCTACAGCAGCACTTATTCGTCGTCGTCTTGTCTGATGCACTCAACCAAGCGTTCTAACCACGATCTCGCCCCTCCCCACCCCCCAACCATTCGAATTTTCATAGGCAGGAATTATTTTAATGATATTCTAATGGGCCGCTTTGTGACAAAACCCGGAAAACTACGCTGTAGTCCAAACGAGCCGTTCGTTGTAGTTCTTGATTTTTACAAATAAAACGAAATATCTCACTTTGGAGTGAACTTTGAGATTTTTTACTTTGTAGATCTTTTTTTGACTAAAATTCTAAAAGTGAAAAAGCATAATAGGACTCCTTTTGGGCGCAGATTAAATGTATAAAAAATTTTGTGTTTTTTTTCTTCATTCAAAAGCTATATAGCCCAACATCAGTTCTGACCCCAGTAATGCTCATGTGGATGCAGGAAGGAAACAAATTCCAGCATTTACTGGAAACCCTTCCCAGAAGAGTGTGTTATTACAGTATGGACCAACCTCATATTATTCTCCATCTTTTGTGGAATGAAATGTTCACAAAGCAGATGTCATCATATTTTTGGCCATATAAAATATTGTGCACCTTATACCAGCACACCTTGGAGTAGATTTGCACAGTTCTGTCTCCTGCCTGCCTTGTCTGTCATTTTGTGTCTCTCAAACCCAGCCAAAGCACTCGCTCACTCGCTCTCTCTCTCACTTACTATCCCTCTCTTTCTTTTTTTCTCTCGTCTCTAATGGCTGTCAGGTTTTAGAAAAGCCATGGCTGTGTGTCTGAAGCAGCAGGTTTGTAGGGTGTGTAGCGGAGAAATCGTTCTGGCTCTCCCCATTTCAGTGCGGTTCAGAACGGCCGCCAGAGAGTAATTGCCCGTTGAATGCTTTCCCACTTCCAGCACCCTCGCTCACTCACCCGCTCCCCATCCACCTGTGCTACCTTTTTTCTGCTTCCCTTTTTTATAAGACGACTCTGTGGCAGCTTTGACATGTCAAAGAGTTCTTCTGGGTCTATTTTAAGAACACCATTTTATACTTTTTGAATGCTGGGAAGTGCTCAGGGTGTTTTTTCTTTTTCTTACAGATTTGACTTTTTTTCTTTTGTGCAGCTTCTGGGAGGCTGTTTTACATACACTGGCCCCAAAAACTATTTGGACATCTTAATATATTAAAGATCTATTTATTTCAGTGCAAAATATCAAACCAAGTGGCATTTGTAAACAAATATTGCACAGCACTTTTTTTATTTTGCTTTTCATTACTTTTTTACGTCTTGATTTTAATGACATAGTTATGGTTTTTTTAGAGATATATTTTATCAATTTAAAATGAAAAATCATGTATGACACACGAATGAACTGCTATTTGATTGGATGTGCATGTTACATTTAAACTTAACACAAGTACAAAATGGATATAAATTAATCTACTGTTCCTGGGTTATATGGAAATATATAACTATAATAAGAGCTCTCTTAACCTAATATGGCAATTATTGTTTGAGTTTCATGATTGCTACATCTATGTATCTTATCCATGATTGCATGATGCTTACGTATTTGGCTGAATCTCATCTTGCATGCACCTTAAACCACCTCCTGAGCTTGTTTGAGTGATTGGAGCATTATCAGTCTCAAATGCATCTTGTAGGGCATGTACACCTGGTCTTGTCATGGTCAAATAGCAATCTGATGTGTAAAAATGCATGAAGTGACCATGTGTCTTTTGTGTGAGATATTTCTGCTTTGGATTTGTTTGTCTGTAAATGTAATTTTGCAGTGCAACTATTCTTGCACATACTTAATTACACAAGTGACTTCATGTTCATGGTGTTTTACCTCATTCTTTTGCTTAATAGGACTCTAAAGCTGATGCTCTGGAGCTGAACCTGTCCTGTCCTCATGGCATGGGAGAGAGAGGTATGGGACTGGCCTGTGGACAGGTAAGACAACATTTAAAAAGCACTGCTGAAAAACTCACTCCTGATTTCAAAAATTATAATTTGCAGACCCTTATGTTGTTTCAAACCTGTGTGACTTTCTTTCCTGTGCAAAACACAAAATGAGAGAAATTGAAGCCTGTTTTCCATGCTTTTTCTATGCAATTACCCTGAACAGGGACCAAAGCTTTTAAGCTTCAGTAAAGACCATAAAAGTGTGAAACAGACAGAAATACAAGTCATTATTCTTTAACCATCTTGACGCCTGTCCTAGATCTTGTTGGAGCGTTTATGAGAAATGTATGTCCTGTTTGTGAATGAATGAATGAATGAATGATGCATTTATAGAATGAACCCCTCTTTTTACCTTTTAAATAACTTAGAGCTGAAGGTTGATATTAGGGTGGCACAATATGGGATAATTATAATTGTTGTTGCTGCTGTTGTTATTGTTATTGTTATTATTAAATAAAGATATACAATAAGAAATATTGCCTGTAATATTTCTGTAATGTTAAGTCCACTGATAGAGAGTTGAGTTGAGAACCCATGTGCAGTTTACTAAACAAAATACAAAAAATAAATAAATAAATAAAATGACATAAACTGGAGCACTAGATTTTGACTATAAACAGGCTTAACAATACTCACCAACAGAAGGTTACAATAACAAAGCTAAGAGACTATAGAAACATGCTATATATAGATGTTCCTGAAAATGCTCAAGATAATGAACCAATGACAAGACAGAACTGAGAAACTCCTGACAAGACAAACCAATGAAAACAAAAAAACAAAGGAAACACATGGCCAGATCACACGAGGGACAAAAGGAGTCACATTACATAAAACAGGAAGTAAGTAAAAGTAAGTACAATTTTATTTATATAGAACTTTTAAAGCTACAACGCACAAATAGCTTTACACAATATAAAAACACAATCATAAAAGATTGTGAAGAGCTCACAATCTATATAGATTGTGAAAATTTATGAAGAACTATACACAATATATGATGAAGCAAAAAAGCCATAATATTGGCAATATGCAAAATAAGACAAAAACATGAACATAAATAAAACCTAGAACATACATGAAAATTTCACTCAAAAATAAATAAATAAATAGTAATAGTCTTAATTTTGTATTTTTTTACAAGCTGCTTGCATGTAAAATAACACATTGCCGCGCCGCACTCTGAAACACACAGCACATATATTTCAATCATGACAACTCTCTGAAGATTTTAGCATGGTGATGGATATGACAATGTTAATGTATTTGGTATTGGCGTAATAGATCTGCTACGCTGCTGCTGCTGAATTGCTGCTGCTGTTGGTTATTGCTGTAGTTGTAGATTATTGATGCTGCTGCTGCAAGCAAGTACAGGAACTTGCTACTGCCAATGCATATGGCGATACGGTGCTGTGAGTATTTAAGACAAACTGCTGCTGCACAAATAGCATATAAAATAACCCGTAGCAGCTCTACACAGGTGGAGCTGGGGAAGGTGGAGGAATTCAGAGAAACTCTGAAAGCGCGCTGCAAAATGTGCAACATGAACCAATCAGCTTGTGGCAAGTCGTTTAACTCTCTGAACATCATCGGTTATGTTAACAACCCGTCAGCCTGCGCCATCTAGAGTTTCATGACTGAACTATACATTTATTTAATTGCAGGCTTACTGTGTTTTCTTTCCTTTAATCATGCTGCCCCAGGTGATTTGGTTCACAAAACTGGCCTGAATGATTTGTTCACTGGGGTCGGATTCATGAAACATTCTTAAGAAGAAATTTCTTCTTAACTGCCATTTTCTTCTTATTTTTTAACTTAAGAAAAAAGTTAAGAATATTTTGTATTCCCAAAAATTTATTTTAAGAATATTCTTATATTTTTTTCTTAAGATGGTTCTTAAGACAATTCAAATTCTTGAAAATAATCTTCTTAAAAATCATTGTAAATAACTTCTTAAATTTAGGACAGCCCCAGACTTGTCTTAAATCCCAAACATTAGGAATTATTTAATGAATGTATTGGGTTATTTAAAATAAATTGTTATATTTTTTAAGAATATTCTTATATTTTTTTCTTAAGATGGTTCTTAAGACAAAACTTGAGAAGAATTCAAATTCTTGAAAATAATCTTCTTAAAAATCATTGTAAATAACTTCTTAAATTTAGGACAGCCCCAGACTTGTCTTAAATCCCAAACATTAGGAATTATTTAATGAATGTATTGGGTTATTTAAAATAAATTGTTATATTTAAGCATTACAACAACACTAGCTTCATATAATACATAGTAGGACTATTAATAGGGATGTGCATGAGTTTTCTGAAGTGACAGCAATGACTGATAATGTAAATAATGATCGGTCATGATTAGCCTATGTGTGACGCTACTTTTTGCTGACTTCAAAACTCAGTAGCAACTCTAAAATGAGTCAGAGAGGGAGCTTTAATTGAACGCATTTCATTTTGGCAGTAATGCCAATAATCTTTGGCAGTATTCAGCGCACATGAATGCGCAGGACGCGTTTGCTGTAGCAGCGCGGACACACATACGATTCACTCAGATGAGAGTGCAAAAACACAGTACAAAAATGATTGAAACACATCGCAAAAAGATAATAAAGTGTGAGTTTATCAGTGCGTCATGTATTCACTCTGATAACGACTGTTATTTTCTTCTTAAGAAAACAAATTAAGATGTTCTTAAGAATATATCTGAGAACTTATTAAGAATTTTTCAAGAATAGCACTTAAGAACATTCTTACGAACTTCGTGGAATTTATCTTAAGAAATTTCTTAAGAAGATTTTCGTGAATCCGGCCCCTGGTTCTTAGTCTTTGGCCACAGTGGTTAAAGGTCAAATGGAAGGTAAAATTGACAGTGAATAACAACTTAAATTCACGTCTGTTCCTCACACACATTTATAATTTGACTTGGGATATAGCACAAGATTGTGCTTTTGCTTCAAAAGCTTAGTTTACACTTCATCATAGCTATATAGACAAGAAAGTGCAGCATAGTCCTCATAATTTCACCTTTTGTATTCCAAGTAAGCAAGAAAGTCATATTCCGGAAGACGGGACAGAAGGTGAATCTGGAAATGGCATAAGTTAGACTCAGACTCGGGTCACCTGCACATCACCTGCCCCACCACATCTCCGCTGCCAAGCTGTGATTTTTTTCCCCGCCGGGAGATCCTATAAGCCTCACAAGACATTCAAATGCAGAATAAATGGACAGAGCAGGTCAGGAGGCATCTAATGGTACCCTATTCCTCTCCATCTCCCTTCAGCTTCGTTATGGTTGTGAGGGAAGCGGGAGCTATTTCCCCCCTCAAACAGGACACAAAGCCATTGTGCTCCTGCAGAGGCTCTAAACGAGCCCTGCGCTACCTCTCTCTCTCTCTCTCTCACACACACACACATATGAAGCTAATCACAGCCTGCTGCCTCCTGGCAGCTAACCTCTGTGTGAACTAACGCAAGGCAATATCATTTAATCACACTGTTTGCCACACGCTCTCTTGTGCTCTCTCTGTGGCTGGCTTTCTCCGTCTGTCTGTCTCTGTCTGTCTTTGCTTCCTATTTATTTTTCCCCGTCTTTCAGTCTGGATCACCCCCTCTGCTCCCCCCATCTGTATGTTTCTGTCTCTCCCCCTTATACTGTAGGGAACATGGGGAGGTCTCGTTGATTATATGAGAATAAGTAGGAAATTGTGCACCGGTACAAAAATGTATGATTGCAGCCACATACTGTTGGGTATTTAATCAGGGAGTGTGGCCCTCTCTCTGAACCCTGGAGTGTACGGCACACTGGGCTAATGCAGCTCTATCTGGACACAGTGCTGTCGGAGGGAAAACTCATTTACATTTTACAAAGACAGAAATCAACTCGCAAAGATGTAAATATGCTAATGTTAAACAGTTTCTTTCTCTGAGCGCCAATGTAGGAGAACTTCAGGAATCTTAAGCGAGGCATTGTTTCGGTTCAGGCGTTGCTGGAATTCTCTTTTTATCTGAACTACATTTTGTTCTGTACTAGAGTCTGTTTATGATTAATGCCAAATGTTTGTGCTACAGCTTTAAGTTACTGTGGTTGTGATGTGTTTATCACTGATTTTTCAGACATGGGACCAAACATGCTCAAATTTTCATGCTATTAGTTTTAAAATAGCAACATTTGCACTCTAATTAATCAGAGATGATCACTAGAATGTTCTTAATACAAATGTACCATATTTGAGTTCCTTTTTATTTTATTTTTAAAATTATGATATTACATAAAAAATTACACCCTCTAAAACCACTTGTCCCCAGACTTCATACAGACATATTTTTATAAGAGTATAATATCATATATAACTTAATACTTCATATTATATTATATTATATTATTCTACATTATAATATAAATATTATATCCTGGCTCAAGGAAAAGCTTAATTCTAAAAACTGTAATAACATACATTGTAAATTGTACCTGCTTTTTGTCAACACCTTCAAATTTTTATGAAAAATTAAACCTGGCAACATGAAAGTCCTTTTTTAATAATTGACCTGCTATGAAGTCAAGACTCTCTCTCTCTCTCTCTCTCTCTCTCTCTCTCTCTCTCTCTATATATATATATATATATATACATATTCAGTATAACTGTGTTGACGTCATAAGATGTAAGTAGCTTATATTTTCTCTCATAATGATGATTATGAAAGAATGATGATGACAAATAATTTTTAGAAATTTGTTTTGGATTTTTGATAATTTTGCATTACTAGTAGCAACACCAGAAAAACAAAATCAATGCTGCAAAATATAATTATTTTGTCAACGACATAACTTTTCTCACTCATTGCAGTTATATACAGGTGCATCTCAATAAATTAGAATGTCGTGGAAAAGTTCATTTATTTCAGTAATTCAACTCAAATTGTGAAACTCGTGTATTAAATAAATTCAATGCACACAGACTGAAGTAGTTTAATTGGAGCTGAAAGGAAAGGAAAGAACAAAAAGGAAACGGAAGGAAATTATTTAATCCTAAATAATTATTTGATACACATACTTCTACTTTTTCAGTTCTGTAGCCCATTTTGAATCAGTGTTATGAAAATCACCACAGCATCCGGAGATGAAGCAGCTGCTGTCCGTGGTTCTGAAAACAGACATCCCACAATCTGCAGGACAAAGTACTTTCCCTCCCAGCTTGATTTATATTTATAGATCCTCCTTATGTGTGATATTGTCTGCGGTGGATAAGATAATGCACCCGTGCCTTACTTTACACCGCCTGTGCTGTGTTTCAGATGTGTTCAAGTCCTCAGCTTCATATATTACCACTTCAGAAGTGTAACATATTCATTGATCTTCCACTGCACCTTCATGTGTATCAGCCCTTGTTTCAGAGTCTGACCAGAGTGTGTGTGCGCAGTGAGCTATCTCATACTCAGACTCAATGCCCTCTACTCATGAGATTGATGTGTCTCATAAGTGTCCCAAGCCTCGCTGGGACCTGTTCTTCCCGGATTTCGAGGGAAAGTGTTTCAGACACGTCTTGCCAAGGTGCCTCTCTTTCTGCATTCATAGCACTAGCGAAGCATGAGCCCTGAGCTCGGAGCCTTGAAAGCCAAGCTTACAAACACTTGTCAGCCAGAGGCCTTTAATAAGCTGTCATAGGCCTTCCCAGCGCCACTGAGCTCCCCTCTGTGAGGACATTAAGTTCTTACAAGCAGCATCTGTTTCAGGGCCAGGCACCTGCCTCTGGCCCTAGCGCTCCGCTAATGCTTTTCTACCTTCCCTTGACCACGCTCCCTGCTGTTAGCCACTATGTTTTAGCCTTGCCACCGGTGACCTACGCACAGATGGACACGCACACACACTTGTGCTCGCAGACATCTGCTGGCCAGCCTCCATTATGCTCCTGGAAATCTTAATGTGCTCTCAATCTCTTCTGCGAGCCTAAAGGTGGCGGTTTTTTCTCCTCTCTCAAGCGTTTCATTCCTCGGGGCACCCAGGTCCCATCTCCACCAACAGCTTGCACAGTTTTCCCTCTGTCTTTTCGGTTTTTCTAGCTTCTCTCTGTAGACCGTAGAACATTCTGGTTGCTACCCTCTGACAAGATTTAGTGTGTGTGTGTGTGTGTGTGCATGGTTTTCCAGCCTTGTTATAAATGCTCGCTGCCCACATCCCTCCCACGGCCCATACTGGTGGCTATTTTCCTCCAATGCACCACATATCATCCCCTCATGTTCCTCAGCACAAAAGAAATTCGTACAGACTGAAGATCTCCACCTTGAAAAGCATTGGAGTTTCTCATGTCATGTCAGCGTCCACCGGTTTCCTGTGTTCAGGCGGCAAAATCTCAAGACAGAAACAATAGCTCGAGGGTAAGATCCACAATAAAGTTTCTCGCACAGCGATTACAGAGCGTGGCACAGAGGCTGCATTTCAATCAAATGTGATGGGCTACAACAAGTTAGACAATAGGGTTTTTCCTCAAAAGCGCCTCATTTCTATCTCTTTGTTTGCTGCTTTGTGCTCATCCCTTTCCTTTCACTCACTCTGACACTTTTCCTCCGAAAAAAGGAAAGAAAAAAACATAAAAAAGAGATGTTTTATGGGCCCACACATGCTATGAACAAACACGCTCATATTCAGAGGAAAACAGAAATGCCCCGAAGCATCGCATTTGCAACAGATGTCTGAGGAGCCCGAAGCCTGGTACGACAGAGGCACATCACATTTCCATTTGGCACATCTCAGCCGTATCTCTGAGTTATGACAGTTTGCGCTACTCTCAAGATGCGCGCCATTCAAATCTCATTCATTATGAATGCCAGTGATTTGGAGGGCTGCCATCACGTTGCTCTCCAGAACCACAGCACCAACAGAGGAGGAGATACGGCTTCGCTATAAAACACACTTTATTCTGCTCCAGAGAGATAGGTTATTTTCCTTCGTTTAAAAGTTCTGAGGGACTCTAGCTGTATCTGATTCAATGTTTTATTTTTGTGACTAAAATGCAGGATGTTAAATGCAGATCTGACTTGTTGAACTCAAATTTCTGCCTGCTTAAAGGAGAACTAGTGCTCGAATTACAAGGAGTTTAGAGGAGCTCAAGACTCCTTATTTTCAGTCATAACCCCTCTAGTTATCTCTACAATCAGGCTGAGAGGGTGGCAACCCAACCATCCCTTGAAGTGTCATATACATTTTTTTACAACAGGTCATCACCTCCATAATGTCAGATTGATATTGATTTAAAATAAATATTTCAAACATTAAAAATATCTACAATGACAATAGCCAGTTGCAGTGCTGTATATCTGTGGCAGATATGTGTAGTATAGCCAGAGGTGGACAAAGTACTCAACTCCATTACTTGAGTGAAAGTACAGATACTGCTGGTCAAAAATTACTCCATTACAAGTAAAAGTTGTAAAAACAGATTTTTACTTAAGTAAAAGTACAGAAGTACTTGCTTTTATAAGTACTTAAGTACCAAAAGTAAATTTCCTTTTTTATGTCAATGCACTGTTTTATTGTTGCACGTAATACTTGCAATACTTCTGAAGCAACTTAGAATACATTACACCAACTGAATACACTGACTGGCTTGTAGTATTCTTTGGAATACTTTTAGAATGTTAAAAACCTATGGGGGAAGAAAATGAACACCCCTACTAGAGTGATTACTGATAAAAACAACTTTCAAAGCTGCTACATAGTAACGACTTTCTACTTCGAGGATCTTGATAGAAATGTAGTGGAGTGAAAAGTACAATATTTGTCTTTCAAATGTAGTGAAGTTAAAGTCATAAGTTCCCAGAAAAATAATACTCAAGTAAAGTACAGATACACAAAAAGTGTACTTAAGTACAATACTCAAGTAAATGTACTTAGTTACTGTCTGCCTCTGAGTATAGCGTGGAGTAAAAACAGATCTTGTTTACCATAGTTACCATTTTATTTCAATTGTGATATTGGAGAAACAGATTATATATATTAATTATCAAAATGTTGGTGTCAGTAATTTTATTTATTTATGTATGTATGTATGTATTTATATTTATTGTATTTTTTAAGTTTTATTCAGCAAGGTTAAGTTAAACTGATCAAAAGACAAAAGATTCTAATTCAAATAAATGCTGTTCTTTTGTACTTTCTATTTATAAAAGAATCACAAAAAAATCAACACCATTTCCAAAAACAATATTAAGCAGCTCAACTGTTTTTAATGTTGATAAAAAAAGAAGAAAAGTTTCTTGAGCAGCAAATCATATTAGAAGAATTTCTGACACTGTAGACTGAAGTAATGGCTGCTGAAAATTCAGCTTTGCTGATATATTTTAATATATATTCAAATAGAAAACAGTTATTTTACATTGTAATAATAGTTTGCAATATTACTGGTTCTACTGTATTTTTACCAAATAAATACAGTCATGTTTTTTACCAAATAAAAACATACAAAAATCTTACTGACACCAAACTTAGTGTATATACTGGTTATAAAAGAATAGAAGTTATAGGGGAGACAGCGGTTACTTGTCTCTTCAATTATGAAAAAAATAAATAGTAAAAGGTAATGTAAATTTGGTTCTAATTTGAACCAACATACAAAATAACTGCTTGAGATACACACTGGTGTAACTGGACTTTTGAATCAAAACCTTCTCGTTACTGAGATATAGCACTTTTCCTCGTTGGACAACTAGCCCTGGTCTCTCCTGTACTGGAACGCAGATCTTTGAGCATTGAGTCCCCTGAAGCTTTGTTATAATTCAAACATTGGAGAACACATACATAAAATCCCTACATTCCTATCAGAAAGGTGCACACGCAATATAGATTTTTTTGTTGTTGTTGCATACTAAATGAGAGGGAGATGAGAGGCAGAATGAGCGGCAGTAAGAGAAGATTGGGGGAAGGGAGCGGGAAAAGGCAGCAGCAGAAGTGAAAAAGCAACATGAAGGCAGCGATGTGTTTCAGACGACATGTTCAGACACAGCGTTTTCCTCACTGGCCACATCTGAGAGAGTTCATGAGGGGATCGCTAAACCATTTGGAGTCCTTGGTGTGTGTGTGTTTGTGTGTGTGTGGGGGGGGGGGGGGGGGAGAAAGCGAGAGAGTCTATGTGAGGAAAAATGAAGAGCGATCGAGAGAAAACACATTTTGAACATTGCCTCTGTGCTCTGTGGCCAGTGTTCGGTGAATATTTAGGGTAGCCTTGCTGTTTTAAAATGGACCGGCAGATGAATGTGAATGAATGAGAAATGCACCTCAAATGTTCCAGTTTTCGCCCTTTGTCATTTTCGGTTTGGCATCAGAGATCCTGAATTAACAGCTTGAAGTTCCTGGATGTCCAAAACGAATGTCAGAGCAATTCTTAAATAGTAGTTTCTTTCTGTGATCCATAGAACCATGTAATGAGACTTGACTTACATCCCCCATCACTCTAGGACCCCGAGCTGGTGAGGAACATCTGCCGCTGGGTCAGAAAGGCCACCACCATCCCCTTCTTTGCCAAGCTCACACCCAACGTCACCAACATCGTTGACATCGCCAGAGCTGCATATGAGGGTATGAGCAGCCTCACCTACAGACAAACATATGACAGTAGACACAGTCATTTTGAGTACATTTGTGGATTTTAAAAAATATGTTGAGTATGATGGGGAGGTCTTAAACACATACACACATATACATATACACATATACATATATATATGTACAGTATACATATATACGTTTGGGGTTTGTAAGATTTTTATATATAATGCTCACCAAGGCTGCATTTATTTAATAAAAAAAAAATAAATAAATAAATATATATATATATATATAT
>NW_015505367.1:648451-650576 GCF_001515645.1 Sinocyclocheilus grahami
TATATATATATATATATATATATATATATAGTGTGTACGTGTGTGTTTTGAATGTAATTTATTCCAGTGCTGGAAAAGCTGAATTTTCAGCTGCCATTACTCCAGTCTTTAGTGTCTCATGATCAGGCCTGGATTGGTAATCGGGCATACCGGGCATTTTCCCGGTGGGCCGATGCACTTAAGGGGCCGACAGAATTTTAATTTTTTTTGCTTTTTACTATTTAAAACAACTGTTTTCTATTTAAATATATATTAAAATGTCATTTATTTCTGTGATCAAAGCTAAATTTTCAGCATCATTACTCCAGTCTTTAGTGTGTCATGATCAGGCCTGGATTGGTAATCGGGCATACCGGGCATTTTCCCGGTGGGCCGATGCACTTAAGGGGCCGACAGAATTTTAATTTTTTTTGCTTTTTACTATTTAAAACAACTGTTTTCTATTTAAATATATATTAAAATGTCATTTATTTCTGTGATCAAAGCTAAATTTTCAGCATCATTACTCCAGTCTTCAGTGTCACATGATCCTTCAGAAATCATTCTAATATGCTGATTTGTTGTTCAAGAAACATTTATTATTATTATTATTATTATCAAAATTTAAAACAGTTGAGTACATTTTTTTCGGGATTCTTTGATGAATAGAAAGATCAAAAGATCAGCATTTATCTGAAATAAAAAGCTTTTGTAACATTATACACTACAATTCAAGAGCTTGGAGTCAGTAGATTTTTTTGGGGGGGGGAAGAAATTAATACTTTTATTTAGCAAGGATGCTTTAAATTGATCAAAAGTGATGATAAAGACATTCATAATGCTACAAAATATTTCCATTTCAGATAAATGCTGTTCTATTCATCATCTGAAAAATTCTACTCAGCTGTTTTCAACATAATAAAAATATATTTTTTTTTTTTGAGCAGCAAATCAGAATATTTGAATGATTTCTGAAGGATCATGTGACTTGAGTAATGATGCTAAAAATTCAGCTTTGAAATCCAGCTTTGAAATCAGGAATAAATTACATTTTAAAATATATTCAAATAGAAAACAGTTATTTTAAATAGTAAAAATATTTCACAATATTACTGCTTTTGTTGTATTTTGGATCAAATAAATGCAGGCTTGGTGAGCAGAGGAGACATCTTTAAAAAGCATTAAAAATCTTACGTTCAAAAACGTTTGACTGGTAGTGTATAGGCCTTCTGTTACGGGGCTGACAAGACATGAGACGTGCGGATACAAATGCAAGGCTTTATTCGTAGACATGGTTAGAGACAGGCAAGGGTCAGATAATGGCAACGGGTATATAGAGGGCAAGACACAAGAATATTCCTAGGACTAGCGTGGGTCTACGATCGGCGAACAGAATTAACAGGGCGAGACTAGAGGGGTAAATCCAAGTACAATGCAAAGGTCCAGGCAGGGGCAAACAGTATCTGAATAGGGCAAGACGAGAGGGGGAATCCGAGGTACACAGGCAAAGATCAGGATACAAGAAACCAGACAAGGCAAGACTAAGGTAAGGCTATGAAAACTAACGGGCTCCGTAGAGTAGCTATCGCTAGGTGAGTGATATATGCTAAACAATGCTCGGCAGCTTGACGGGGATTAGAGTGAGTGTTATATAGGGAAGGTGTGATTGATGACAGCTGTGTGCAATCAGTGCTGTGTACAATCAACTGTGTGTGTGTAATCAGTGCAATGGATGATGGGAACTGTAGTCCGGGTGAAGTGCAACAGTGGTGTGGTGTAAGAGTCCATAGTAGTGGAACAGGGGGAGGGACGGAGGGCCAGGTTCACATGGAAGTGGACAGACCAGGGACTGAGGCAGAGCCGGCAGTGCAGGGAGCCAGGGTGGAGCAGGCAGTACAGGTGGAGCCGAGGACCACCACAGCAGAGCAGATGGGACCGAAGATCCCCATGGCGGAGCAGAAGACCACCAGAGCCAGACAGTAGACCACCACGGCGGAGCAGAGAACCCCCACGGCAGAGCGGACGGAGCCGGGACCCATGGCAGAGACTGGGGCCTAGAGAAAACAGAGACAGACAACACAGGCAGTGCATTCCTGGTTTCAGGGACCAAGGCAGGGAACACAAGAAGCTCATCAATGTTCTCTAG
>NW_015505367.1:650820-669910 GCF_001515645.1 Sinocyclocheilus grahami
CAGCAGAGCAGATGGGACCGAAGATCCCCATGGCGGAGCAGAAGACCACCAGAGCCAGACAGTAGACCACCAGGGCGGAGCAGAGGACCACCAGAGCCAGACAGTAGACCACCACGGCGGAGCAGAGAACCCCCACGGCAGAGCGGACGGAGCCGGGACCCATGGCAGAGACTGGGGCCTAGAGAAAACAGAGACAGACAACACAGGCAGTGCATTCCTGGTTTCAGGGACCAAGGCAGGGAACACAAGAAGCTCATCAATGTTCTCTAGAGCAGTGATAGAGTTAAAGGGACAGACACGGAATGTATTATTCTCTGGGTTCATGACAGGCAGGCACTCCATAGCCGTAACAGGATGGACAGAGAGTTCACAGATGGCCTCCTTGGCCGGAACAGAACAGGCAAAGAGTTCACAGACGGCCTCCATAGCCGTGACAGGACAGGACGAGAGTTCACAGACGGCCTCCTTGGCCGGAACAGAACAGGCAAAGAGTTCACAGATGGCCTCCATAGCATGACAGGGCAGGACAAGAATTCACAGACGGCCTCCATAGCCGTGACAGGACGGGTAGAGAGTTCATAAGTGGATACCACTGACACCTCTGGAGGTTCTGCAGCGGATGCCGCCACCTCTGGAGGTTCTACAGTAGTGCCATCAGGAAATAGGGAGAGCGCATTAATGGTTCCTTCGACTGCGACATGACAGGCTGCGAGTGCCTTGCTGGGCGCCACCACCGTACAAGGAGTTGAAGCGAGCGCCGCCGCCTCGGGAGGTTCTGCAGCATCAGCCGCCACCTCTGGAAACATCATAGTAGGCGCCGCTATTTCAAGAGTCTCAGTGGTGGTGTATGCAGCCCATACACTCCATAAAGTGATCCCCATTATGGGAAGCGCTACAGACGGGGGAATAGGTTCAGGAACAGGAGGGATAGCGTGAGTGGGTTTGGGGATACCGGCTGTGTGTGCGGCCACCAATGGTGGGTCCTCTATGCTGGATGCTAGTCTGGGATACTGATGAACAGTCCCTGAGGGTCTGGGTGCCACAGACAGGAAGTGACAGGACTCTGAGTGAACAGACGTGATGTGACGTGACTCTGGATGATCAGCTGTGATGTGACCTGATTCATGAGGATCAACTGTGACTTGATGTGACTCAGAAAGAGCAGATGTGACTTGACTCAACTCGTAAGGATCCACTGTGACTTGACTTGACCTTTGAAGATTGGCCGTGACTTGACTTGACTCATGACGAGCAACTGTGACTTGACTTGACTTATGACAAGCAACTGTGACTTGACTTGCCTCATGAAGATCTGCTGTGAGTTGACTTGACTCAGGGTAATCAACTGTGACTTGACTTGACTCATGACGATCAACTGTGACTTGACTTGTCTCATGACGATCAACTGTGACTTGACTCATGACGATCAACTGTGACTTGACTTGACTCAGGAAGATCAACTGTGATTTGACTTGCCTCATGACGATCAACTGTGACTTGATTTGACTCCGGATTGGCAGCTGTGACATAACAGGGCGCTGTTGTGTCCGCCGTTTTGCGATCAGGCTCCGCTGTCGCCGCCATTTTGTGAGCGTGCTCTAGTGCGGCTGCCATTACATGAGTGAGTGCGGGGTCGCATTCCTCCACGATACCCACAGTGAACGCTGAACCAACCGTCAACAAAGCATAATCCATAAACTGACTTAAAGATAAACGCGGACCCTCATGAATGAGTTTGGACTTTAGCGGTTGATTAATGCCCTCACAGAAAAAGTCTATCAACACACAGTCTGGCAGATCTGAATAATGAGCGATGGCTAAATATTCTTGAATATAGCCCTCCAGCGATCGTGTGCCCTGTCTAAGGGCTAACAATATTCTTGCTGTATCCATACCCGTCCAATGTCCATCTGAGAAACCGCTGGATCCTTGTGTGTTGAGTATTCTGTTACGGGGCTGACGAGACATGAGACGTGAGGATCCAAATGCAAGGCTTTATTCGTAGACATGGTTAGAGACAGGCAAGGGTCAGATAATGGCAACGGATATATAGAGGGCAAGACACAAGAATATCCCTAGGACTAGCGTGGGTCTACGATCAGCGAACAGAATTAACAGGGCAAGACTAGAGGGGTAAATCCAAATACAATGCAATCCAAGGTCCAGGCAGGGGCAAACAGTATCTGAATAGGGCAAGACGAGAGGGGGAATCCGAGGTACACAGGCAAAGATCAGGATACAAGAAAACAGACAAGGCAAGACTAAGGTAAGGCTATGAAAACTAACGGGCTCTGTAGAGTAGCTATCGCTAGGTGAGTGATATATGCTAAACAATACTCGGCAGCTTGACGGGGATAAGAGTGAGTGTTTTATAGGGAAGTTGTGATTGATGACAGCTGTGTGCAATCAGTGATGTGTGCAATCAACTGTGTGTGTGTGATCAGAGCAATGGATGATGGGAACTGTAGTCCGGGTGCAGTGCAACAGTGGTGTGGTGCAAGAGTCCATAGTAGTGGAAGGGAGACCTCTGGTGACGAGCAGATGGAAGTTCATGGACCGGATTCGTGACACCTATCATATATATATTTAAATTAATCCAAAATGCCGCTGCAAGATTAATCTTTAATGAGCCGAAAAGAACGCATGTCACACCTCTGTTCATCAGTTTGCACTGGCTACCAGTAGCTGCTCGCATTAAATTCAAGGCATTAATGTTTGCCTACAAAACCACCACTGGCTCTGTCTGCACCCGTTTATCTAAATTCATTACTTCAGAGTTATGTGCCCTCTAAAAGCTTGCGTTCTGCAAGTGAACGGCGTATTATTGTGCTATCTCAAAGAGGCACAAAATCACTTTTACGGACTTTTTCATTAACTGTTCCCTCCTGGTAGAATGACCTGCCCAACTCAATCCCAGCAGCTGAGTCCTTAACCATCTTCAAGAAATGACTAAAAACACATCTGTTCCACCTTTATTTGACCCTCTAACTCTAGCACTTTCTATTTTAATTCTACTTTATATTTATCTTCTTTTTTTTATTTTCTATTAAAAAAAAACAACAAAAAACAAACAAACACTAGCTTTCTATTTTTTCTATTCTACAACAATTCTGTGTTTTTCTGTCAATATGGGGTGATGTGTGTACATTAATGAGGAAAAAAATTAACTTAAATGATTTTAGCAAATGGCTGAGAGTGAAAAATTTAAGGGGGTCTGAATACTTTCCGTACCCACTGTATATATATATATATAAACACACACACCTTGTTACGTGTACAGCGTTAGGCTAACCGAGACTTGTCACTTGCACATATATATTGTTGCTCTTTTGTTAGTTTTGACTGCTTTTATTGTCCTCATTTGTAAGTCGCTTTGGATAAAAGCGTCTACTAAATTACTTAATGTAAAGTAAATATATATATCAATGATATTTATATATAGAAATGGTGGTGGGCTGCCTGGACCAAAAAATGCCTGGGCCGATTTTTTGTCCCAGTCCAGCCCTGCTCATGATCCTTCAAAAATCATTCTAATAATATGATTTAGTGCTCAATAAACATTTATTTATATTTTTATTAATGAACAGTTGTGTTGCTTAATATTTTTTGTGGAAACCATGGAATCTTTTTTTCAGGATTGTTGGATGAATAGAATGTTCAAAATAACAGCATTTATTTGAAATTGAAATCTTTGAAACTTTTTTTTTACTGTCACTTTTGATCAATTTAATGCATCCTTGCTGGATAAGTGTTAATTTCTTTAAAAAAAAAAAATAATAATAATAATAGTAATAATCTTACTGACCCTCAACTTTTAAACAGTATTGTACATTCAACTCATTAACCTAATCAGTCTTTTTTAAATTACATTTTCAATATGATGGCATTATTATTATTATGTGCACACCATTTTCAGATGGAGGAAAACTTCATTTTGAATAAGATTCTATTGTTTATATTTTCGATGTACATTTACATTGCATTTAGTCATTTAGCTGATGCTTTTATCCAAAGCAACTTACAAGTGAAGACAATAGAAGCAATCAAAACCAACAAAAGAGCAATGATATGTAAGTGCTATTACAAGTCTTGGTTAGTTTAACACAGTACATGCATCAAGTTTTTTTTCTTTTCTTTTATAATAAATAAAAACAAACAAGTAGACAGAAGAGGACCCACTTTATATTAAGTGGTCTTAACAACTATGTACTTACATTTAAATTAATAATTTGGTACAATGCACTTATTGTGTACATACATGTTTTTACATTGTACTTATATAAAAAAAAATACCTGCATGTAATTACATCTGTAATTAATTTCTGTAATTACATTTATAATTACACAGTTACAAGCTTCCTCCTGACTCCCTTACACCTTAACCCACCTTTAAACCTACCCATACCAACAAACCTGTCCCTAACCTTACCCGTATCCCATCTCAATAGGATATATGAACTGGATATATTCATATATGAATATGAACACACTAAGTACATTGTACTTAATTTTTGATGTAAGTACATAGTAGTTAAGGCCACTTAATATAAAGTGGGGTCACAGAACAAAAAAAGAATAGAAGACGGTAGTGTTACAGGGTAATTTTAAATAATAATAAAAAAGAAGTCGAAAAATTGAAAAAGAATAGACAATGAAAGTGTTAGAGGGTCAGTTTTTGAAAACAAATAAATAAATAAAAAGAAAACAAGTTGAAAGAATAGAAAAAGAATAGAGAATGCATAGAATAGAAAAAGAATAGAGAGTGCAAGTGTTAGATGATCAAGTTTTTTAATAAATAAAAAGAAAACAAGTACATAAGAGTGTCAAGTGTAGGAAGAGATGTTTTTTTTTTTTTTTCATTTCAATGTACAACTATTGTATATGCACCTACGTGGTAATCACCCTATTCTTCATGCAATTTTTTCCTGACTTTCTTTTCTGCTCACTCATGCCATTTATTACACTGCATTATGTCATTAACCCCATCATTCATTCTCATTCATGTTCTTCACAATAGACGTCAAGAAGGTGAAGGATAAATTGTACAATATAAGCCAGTAACCTTTTTTTAAATATAAGATTTGCTGAGTATTGATTTATGCTATTTTGTTACAACTCTTCCTCCTGGCTCCAAATTTGCATTTGATGTCTTGCATTACATTAAAACTACATATTTTTATGTCTGTACCCTCATGGACACATACAGATATAAACAAAAAGATGTGAATAAAAATATATATTTTGACATATTTTACATGCACATACATTGATCAAAACTACATTTTAAATAGCACATCTAAAGTATTCTCATACAGGTAAACAGTTATTTATTCATTTCCTTCACACATGCATAACTAAACATGATTTAAAAATGAAATTAGCATGTACTGGCATACCAGTGCTTGTCACTTGGCATTTTCAAGTCACTTTGTACTTTTATAAATCTTGACTTGTTCCTGCTTAACATAGGATCACTTCTATACAAATTAGCATCAAAATATAATTATGCATGCATTTTATAAATAAGGACCTGCTAAAGGTATGATCTTTATGGCAGGATTAACAATAGCACTGTATTTATATGTTCTGATATTACTGGAACAACGTCTCAATGTAATTTCATGAACACAGTCTGGCTGGTTCAGTCTTTTGTAAGAACCTCTGTGGTTGTTTGTAGGTGGGGCAGATGGAGTCACAGCCACCAACACTGTATCTGGACTGATGGCTCTCAAAGCCGACGCCACACCCTGGCCTGGGATTGGCAGAGGCGCGAGAACTACATACGGCGGCGTTTCTGGTAAGAGAGAGAGAGTGTGTGTGTGTGGTGTTGGCTGGCGCACTGGCTGCTGAGATGTCTGGGCATGCTCTGGACAGGTCCTGCCTGCACAGACAGATGGACTAGATCAGGTGTGAAAGTACTGGGCATGCTCTCTGCTCTCTAGAAATGGAGCTTCAGTGTGGGAGGCTTATAGTAAAAATACATAAATCCAGCTTGAAGTACACTGCAAAAATCACTTTGTCAATCAATATTTTTAAATTATTTTCCAATAAAAATAAAGTATCCTTAAAACAAAACAAAAATAATTATATATTAAGACATAAATTGAATATTATTTTAATTAATATGATTGTTTTTCATACATTACTGGTAAATTGTTTTTTTCTTGTTTTAAGCATAAATACAAATCAATTTTGATTTTCTTTTTTTAATAAATGAGACTTACGCTTAAAGCAAGAAATAAATAAAATAAAAAAATGTAAATACAATTTATATAATTGTTTTATTATTTAAATGAACTTGAATTCAAGATTCAAATTATTGTCTTACTTCAAATGTCAGTTAGTATATTTTTATCATATTTTCCAGAAAAAAATTTATGTATGTGTTTAAATATCCATAAAAATCCATAAATCCATCCAAAATCCATCCATAAATTCACTTCAATTAATCACATCATACTTACTACAATTATTTTTCATACATTAATGGCAATTTTTTTCCCCTTGCTTTAAGCATAAAAACAAGATAATTTTTTTTTCCTTGTAAACAAGATATATACTTGTAATGAGGCGACAGGGACGAGAAACGTGTGGATACATTTGCAAAGCTTTATTCATAAAATGGTCAGAAAAAGGCAACAGGTAAACTGAGGGCAAGACACAAGAGTAATCCGATAAACAGGCGTAGGTCGATCAACGGCAAACATAATTCAAAGGGCTTGACAAGAGGGGTAATCCAATAACATGAGCAATAGTCCAGACGAGGTGCAAACACAGTCCGAAACAGCAAGGCAAAGGGTTAATCCAAGATACACAGGCAGAAGATCAGAACACGAGAAAACAGGCAAGGCAAGACTTTGACTAGACTATGGAAACTAGAACTAGAAACTTAAACAAGGACAGGGAACAGGCTCTGTAAAATAGCTACGCTAAACAGCATAAACGCGAAAACAGTACTCGGCCCTGAACAGTGGTTAGGGCCTCGTATTTACATCTGTAAGTGTGTTTGATTGGTTGCAGGTGAGTGCATAATCAGTGCAATGAAACATGGGAAATGTAGTCCAGGGTGATGTGTGACAGTATGTGTGGTGTGAGTGTCTATAAAAACCGGGGGGGCGGCCTCTGGTGGCAAGTGAACAGAAGTCCATGAACAGGATTTGTGACAATACTAATTAAGAAAAAGCGTTTGTAATAGTGTAATGTATATTACTGCAAATGTGTGAATTGACACACACATTTTAAACTCCCAGGTTATACAATCACATGTACGCATTTACAAATTGCTTTCATTAGTGTTCGGAAAGAACATGTCAATATGTGTCTGTGAGCTTACCACTAATAAAAACAATCTCTGTGGTCCCAGATATTCACGTATGTGCTTTATAGTTTCAGCTGTGTACAGTTGAGTGTGTAAAAGCTTCACCTCAGCACACCTCTCCCTTCTCCCTTCAGCTGAGCTGCCACAATGTCTGCAGAGGCAAGGACAGGGTCAGAAACACGGCCTGCATTAAAAATTAATACTCATACTATTGAGGCTCTATTTTATGCAAGCAAAACTGACTGGCTGTCATATTTTTCACTTTTAAAGTATTATGGGCCTCACCGTGCTGCTTTCCCATGGGACCCAGCCTTGCAGCAATGGTCTAGGACTCTGCCCGAGACCAACCTATTGATCAGCGGGGCCCTAAAGGGCCCGTGCGGCCCCACATATTTTATCTGCTCCCAGGACAGTAGCTCTCTTCAGACTTTTTGTTTCAGAAGCCCATATCCAGAGCATAAAACCATCTGCAGAGCATCCAGGGGCACATAAATGTGTGCCGCCCTGAGCTCTCAGTGGAGCTGGCTTGATTCTCTAATGTATTCAGTAATTTAATGTTTAACTCAGCAGCAGTCGCCAGGTTTAAGGTGCTTTGATTTATGTGGCAAGTGGCATAAACTCTAAGTGTGGAGGAAATCAATCTTTTCTGTGACGTTTTTTTTTTCTCTCAACTTTTTAATCACAGTTTTTGTACTACATTCTTGCATTAGCCACTAATGTTTAGTATAGGGATAGAGAGGGTATTTTAAACTTTTAAATTAAACTAATTCTAACTCATTAGTTGATTAATAAAAAAATTGTCTTTTCGTTGCTGTTTCGTTACCTGCCCCCATTTCTGTGCTCAGATTTGTTCTAAGTCTAGATGTTCTAAAAGTCTAGATGAGGGATTTTCCATTGATGTAAGATTGAAGAGGTTTCCGTCCATGCAAAGGTCCAAATAATAACTTAAACAGGGGTGCGTTTCCCAAAAGCAACTATGGTCGCAAGTTCTGTCGTTACCAATAGAGTTCAATGGAACTAACGACCATAGTTAGCTAACGATGATTTTGGGAAATGCACCCCAGGTCGGGTTAGGGATGCACCGATGTATCAGCCAATAATCGATATCAGCCATCGGCCAATTGTTTAAAAACAGTCAGTGACTAGGGGCGATTTTATATTCTGTCAATCAAAAGGAGGCAGAAAACGTGGGAAGAAACTGCAACTTGTGTGTGAAGAAAACATCTCTTGTGTAAAATGTAGGGCTGTTGAATTAATGCAATAATGCATTAATCTCAATCTCACTGCACAAAAATAGAGCAGTTCTGTTTGAGTCACCTGTAGTTCAAAGCAGGGTTTCCAAGTCCACAATTTTTCCCTTTATCAAACATTTTTGTAGCGCACCTCCTATCCAATAAAAGAGCTTTGTGCTTTGTTACTTCTGATAAGAAACAAAGTTTCAGCTCTCAAATAATGTCCACTTCCTCACAAAATTCAAACAATAAATGCTGTTTGACGCTATTAAATGAGGCGACAGATTGCTTTAGCCACCTCAGTTAAAGCAGCAGTACAATTCATCTCTTCCTTTTTAATACAAGTTATAGTACAAAATAAAATAAACATGACTAAAAATCAGAAAGTATGTTAAAAGATCACTTACTGAAATGTATTATGTAACCACTCAATTGTTTCAATGGTTTGGACAGCTAAACTATAATAAAACGTCAACTGAATATCAGGTTATGTAGGATTACATTTATAAAGAAGCATTATATTTTGTGATTTCACTGTAACAGAGAGCTGTCGATGAGCAATAGGACAGTGGAGTGTGTGTAAGCTGAACATATTTGAAAGCAAATCACTGATTTTTAGGGGAATGGGATGAAAAACCAAATATGGTCTAGTATCGCCTAGAATTTTATTGTAAATTCTCTGGTTGACATTAACAATACCTTGTGAAAGTTAGAGGTCATAAACCATCGACAGTCTCTCAAGATGTACAGAGCAGAGCTTCTCAAGCTGTAGTCCACGAACGTTCCTAGTGGTCTGCAGGTGGAAGAAGAAACCCTTGATAGTCTCTCAAGATGTACAGAGTAGAGCTTCTCAAGCTGTAGTCCACGAACGTTCTTAGTGGTCTGCAGGTGGAAAAAAATAACCCTCGATAGTCTCTCAAGATGTACAGAGTAGAGCTTCTCAAGCTGTAGTCCACGAAGGTTCCTAGTGGTCTGCAGGTGGAAAAAAAAACTTTCGATAGTCTCTCAAGATGTACAGAGCAGAGCTTCTCAAGCTGTAACCCATGAATGTTCTTAAAAAAACGTTAACACTGGACAATTAGTTGAAATAAAGTCAGTATTATGATAGTCTTTCTAGTGATGTTACAGCAATGCAGAAGGCTGTAATTTTATTAAATAATTAGATAAATATAGTCTGTATGTGCTGGGTTGCAAACCCGAGACTTTTGTTCATCTACGAGACACAAATGAAGA
Source organism: Sinocyclocheilus grahami (assembly GCF_001515645.1). Taxonomy (NCBI): domain Eukaryota; kingdom Metazoa; phylum Chordata; class Actinopteri; order Cypriniformes; family Cyprinidae; genus Sinocyclocheilus; species Sinocyclocheilus grahami. The sequence goes on from NW_015505367.1 coordinate 660,604, forward strand.
TATTTTTAATTAAACTTGAGAGATTTCTGGCCCTCCATTAAAATTCCATTACACCAAAACTTTCAAGCAGATCAACCATACAAAGTTGGCATGTGAGAACAAACCTCATTGTTTCTTGTGTGTTAAGCAAGCACATTTGAGCTTCTGTTTATCATATTTGATGAGCTCTATGTGTGTGCGCTGATCAAAGTTTATATATGAGTAAAAGCAGAAATTAAATATGTTCATCACAAAGCAAGTGTGTCTCTTCTGAAGACTTGGATTAAACCACTCTATTTATGACCTCTTTATAAACTTTTTGACACGTCAAAGTTTTTCTGCAATAGGCTTTCAACAGAGTAACAGAAATCTCTCAGATTTAATTAAAATCTTCATTTGTGTTCCGAAGATGAACGGAAGTTTTATGATTTAGAACAACATAAGCAATGAACAATTTTCATTTTTGGGCACACTATCCCTTTCCTGATGGTTTGACACACTATGTGAAAAAAAAAAATCTGTAATATATTTGTACGGTTTCACAGAGTGCGGTTTTTGATTCATTATTATGATTTTTATTTCGTAATATATAAATTTGCTATTATATAGTCTGTGTATACTGCTTCTGTGTCATCTTTGCTGTGTAGTGATGACTGAAAATGTTTGTGTGTAGAGAAAAACATTGCTATGTTTACGATTACATTAATTTATGAGAAATGATTTGCAGTCCGGATGGAGCCAATATGGGGTACAGATCCAGGCCGCGGTCTGGTAATTGCTGACCTCTATTCTAGATCATATGGTCACTTTATTTTTCCCCTGGTTGGGCCTCCCACTGTGATTTAATTTAGCTGGCAGCGTGCTCCTCATTTGATATGTGTTTTAATGATTGGTCATGCCGACCGGCTAGTCTGCTGTCACAGATATATTATTGCATCTCTTTCATTGTGCATGAAAACCATGTTCCCCAGACACCCTGGCAACATCGGCAGGCATAATTAACAGAGAGCTGCACCGTCATTCCCATCTCTTATTTGCTTTTGTTATCTAGCCGGGTCTTTTTGAGGCACAACATATTCGGGTGAAGATAGAAATCGTAGAGGATGCAGAGACCCCACGCTCCATCTCGCGCTGTGTTTGGAATTATTAATCAGAGAGTCTGGCATTGGTAGCGGACGCCTCGCGCTAACAGATGCCACCGATGGCCTCACTGAGCTGTCAATCACCTCAGCACGGGACCAGACTGAGGATGGTGCTCGTCCGGAGCTGTGCTCGCTCACATTGGAAGCTGTGATAGGACCTGCTTAGAGTAATGAGGTATTGATGAAAGATACAGAGCGCTAGCGAGTCCAGGACCGTCTCTGTTCGAAGCACAGACTGTGCTGTCTGTAAAGCACGAGTGTGATACTGCTGAACACAAGCAGCCTAGAGAAAAAAAAGGAAAAGGACTAGGAAAAGTAGGTTCATAGCAAAAGCCTCAGTAACCATAGGTTTTTGTGCTTTCACAGTTGCACTCACTATAGCAAGTGCGTAAAAATTGCTGAGAAATTATATGAAGTTAGTATGTATGGGTACTTTATTAAAATTGTAAGTGCATTTTCCCATTTAATGTGAAACATTTAAGCATGTTCTCTTCATATGTTTTTTTTTTCTTTATTTGAATAAATATTATGTAAAAAAGCTAACCTAGCATAAAAAGTAGCTAATTTTGTGTCTGTAAATGTAATTTAGTTAAACCTTCAAACCTGTTACATCTCTTATTTTCTGGGAAATATATCAATACCTACAGACCAAATTTCAAACTAGCCACAATGGAGTGTAAGCTTAATTTAGTCTAAATTAAAATAATCTTATATATATATATATATATATATATACACATTTTCATTTCCATAAATTTTAATTTTAATTTTATATTCGAAATCACAACTGTGGAATTGCTAAAGCACATAAATTAGGGTTTAGACTGTCCTAAAACATTTAGACTGGGGGGGAATAAAATTAATTAAAATAAAACATTTCTAAGAATTTATGACCCTATTTTGAACCCTGTTTATGGAAAGATTGGACAATGATTTTAGAAGTCTGGCATACCCACCAAGTCTGTTGTTTCACTGGAAGATTAAGAGATGACACTTAAAAAGTTGTAATAAACAATTACCAAAAATTATTATTACAAAATTACACAAATAAAGCACATAAACATGTATTTGGAAAATAAAATCTATATTTGATCTATAAGTCACTTTGACATTTGATTGTATAGTGTAACACTGGAATATAGTTTATAAACTTACCAGTGACTGTCAAGTTTGTTTTCAACATGGTTACAGTTTTTAAAAATAAATTACATAAAATACTCTGTGTTGCTGTGAACAAAGATACATCTCTTCATCAGGATGTTATTAATCTCAGACTTGTGTTCCTGTTTTGTTGTTTTCCTCCCCATGTGTTCCTTGTTTTCCCTCTTGTGTCATTATCCCCTTTTTTGGTTATCTTCCTGTTCCTGCTCCCTGAGTGTTTCCAATTTGATTCCAGGTGTGTCTTATTATTAGTTATCCTCCTCACCTGTCTGCCCCTCGTTATCTGCCCTATTTGAGTTCCAGCCTATGCGAGTCTCCGTTGTCCAGAATTGTTCGTCCTTGTGCTACGTGTGTGCCTGCCTGCCCTGAATTTCCCCGAAGTAGAAGATTAAAGACTGTGTTTTGAATTTACTCCTGTGTCTCCTCGTTCCTCCACAGTAGCCGATTCGTGACAATTAAGCATTTTCGCATTGAAATACATTACATTTTCAGTTTTAGGTAAAATTCACAGGAAAAGGTGATTTGATTGTTAGCTCAATAAGACATACGTATAGAGTATAAATTTGTCATGACCAGTGAAATACAGTACACTAAATGAAATGTTCCATTAAGAATCTACTGTAATTAAATAAAACTACAGGTATTCTGTTGCAGTGTTGTTTGAGTGAAGTACCAATGTAGTGATGAAGTACAGTTACTCAAGTACTTAAACCCCTGCTCAAGAGACAATATTAGATCGCCTGAGCTAAGTTTAGCATTTGCCTGGCTGTGCTGCTGTTGACATGCAGTGAACTTTTGCCGACAACTTCACCACAGGTACTGGTGACAAACAGGCATGAGCGACCCTGTTTGACAAGGACATGTTGGGGTTGTCAGAGCAACAGGAGCTGTCAGCGTGGCCAGCGTGAAAAAGAAGAACAAAGCGCAGGGAAGGACAGAGCCAGTGCCACAATAACATCACAACAGTATCACAGGACTGAAGCTTTTCTTGAGTGGAAGTGTGCTGCCTGACAACATTATCTGTGTTGGCTGCCATCGGCTGACAAGTGCTTTGATGGCTCTCAACCTTTGTTCCACAAGTCCTGTCCATATTAATGTGATTGTGACATCACTCACAGTACAATAGCCCATTGCCGGATGAGTTGTAGCAGATGTCTTACTTGAACATTATTACCTCCATATGTATTTGACTCGCTCAGACATTTAAGAGTGATGTGTTCAGAGCTCTAGCCTCTCGACTTAAACTGTACTGAGCCAAACCCCCATCTCTAAATCACACCCAAATGGCTTTCATTGCGAGCCGAGTGATGTCTTCTTATGATATTAGGTTGTCAGAACAGAGCAGAGATGACAAATTCTACCTGACGTGCCATCCATTCAGCCAACAGGTGGAAGAGCAGAGAAAAAGTGAGGGCGACAGGAAATGCCAGAGGCTTAGGGAAGCGCCCATATGTACATAATTAACCATGCAGCATGGGGATGCAAAAAAAATATGTGCCGTGATTGAATTTATCTCCCCAATTTGGGAATAGTGTAGGTTATGAAGATCGTTTTGTATGCCGGAGTGCGGCTAAAAAAGAAGCTGTCTCAAGCCATCAAACAGTGGAAGTGGAGTTCTGAGCCGCGCCGGGCGAAATGAATGTGGACAAACGTACGGCTGTGATCAATGAATGGGAACCTGCTGGGAAAATGAGGTTAAATGTAATGTGATAAACACTTCCATCTGTCTGGCTGATCAGAAAGCTGCTCGGCTTTCATTAGGGAATCCTGCCATCCTCAGAGATGAAGAGAGAAAGGCACGGGGAGGGTTGTACTGCTGCATAGGTGAACCCAGACACCCAGACAGCTGCCTCACTGTCCGCTGATTGCTTTAAGGCTGCATCCAAACCAATATGGAACATAGTAAGTGACTGTTATGAAACACTCTACATAGCTCTACATGCCACACAACCAGGACTCCACTCTGGAGACTCAACTTACAATAGAGCACTGCAGGAATCAGTACTAAAAACCCAAAAACAAGCATATTTGCAGTACCAATTCCATCATTCCGAAGACAATAGTGTTTTTGGTTAAATGCCTGAAATAAGGTCTGTGGTTAACACAATCTCATGATATTGTCATGTTTTAATTTTACTACAAAAATTAATTTGTAATTCCCACTCATGATTTTTTAAGCTTTCAGGTGTTTTGAAAAGTGTGTTTGGCTAAATGGGACTGGTTGTCTGGGACATTAAACATCATCATGCCAAACAGGTAAACTATTACATAATCTACAGAGCCCCACAGAAAAACTTTTTTGGTCCCCCTAGAAACTTTCGCAACAGTTTTGCTAGTGAACACAAATGTTATGCGAGCGAGCGCTAAGTTCTTCAGGGCAACATGATACTTTTGCAAGACAATGCAAAGTTTTGCAAGTGAAACCAAAATCATTGAAATTTAATTTTTACTCCCATCTCATATTTTTTCAACATCACCATATCTCTTTAGGTATACGTACTAGTCCACTTTTACAGCCTTGTTGCCTTTACACTTGCTCTCATGCAAACTATTTTAACTAAAACTTACCAACTTTTACATATTAAATAAAGATCAAAGCAGTTGTCAGAAGTGGTGATGTTAAAGTTGTGGTGTAGTTTGTTCATAGTTTTTAACTTTAGTTTCTTTTGAAGATTGTATTTAGGATTTAAAATTCATAAAATTTGTGGTAATTTGTGAATATTATCTTAATAAACAAAACATGTAAGAATGGAAACATCTTGTATTTTTTCAAGGGGGAACCAGGGTGATGCTAATTTATGGGTTGAAATACAAAAAATCCATCACTGTAGCATTGATTTCAGAAGATGCTGACATTAGCATGTTGCAACCAAACTGTCACGAACGAGACTCCCGCCGTGCCTCCCGCTCACCACCAGAGGGAGCTCTCTCCTGAGTTTTGAACTTTATCTGGACTACACACACAAACACACACAGACTCACATACCTGGCTCTGATTGCTCCTGCACCTGACACTCATTATGTGGACTATTTAACCAGCTCTCAGACTCTCCCTCATTGCGAAGTCTTGTATTGCCCCGGTGTACATTTCTGAGCGTTTCTTCCCGTGTCTGGCCTCTCTGTTGATTCCCGAACTCTTGCTGTTGTTCTTTGACTACTGATTGTTTGCTGCCTGCCCCGACCCTTTTGCATATCCCTGACTACGATTTGGCTTCTCTCCTCTGTTATGTTTGCTGGTGTCTGACCTTGCCTGTTTGATTACGATTTCAATAAAGCTGCAGATGGATCCTCACTCTGTTGACGTCTCGTTACAGAAGACTTCGCCATTACATGATCCAGCAGCTCTGGCTCAACTTACTACGGAAGTGTCAGCTCAGGCAAATCAACTCGCTGCTCATCAAAACCAGCTGGCTCGAACACGTCATTCTCTTCCACTCCCTCATTGAATCCTCTCCTGGCTCTTCCAGACAAATTCGACGGAAACCCCATGAAGTGTAAGGGATTTCTATTGCAGTGCTTCTTGTTTGTCAACCAACAGCCTGCGACGTACACCACTGATATCAGCAAGATCTCCTTTGTATGTTCACTCCTAACTGGGAAGGCTTTGGAGTGGGCCACGGCAGTATGGAGGGAGGATGGATCAGCTTTCCCCACATTCAGTACTCTTCTCCGACGCTTCCGAGAAATATTTGAACATCCTGAAGGAGGTAAAGATGCGGATGAACAATTGCTCGCCTTATCTCAGGGCAGAAATACCGCAGCTGAGTAAGGCTTGTCATTTTGCACCCTCGCCGCTCAGACTGATTGGGTTGAGAGCACGTTGAAACTGCTTTTCCGCAAGGGACTCAGCCCTGAACTCCAATCGGAACTAGCTTGCAGGGACGAAGGGAGAACGCTCAACCAATTCATAGAACTGGCTATTCAAATTGACAACCAGAACGATACCTACCAGTCATTCAGGTCCAATCACGTCTTCTTCCTCCTCTTCTGTGGAACCCATGCAGCTCGGATACACTCACCTGTCTCAAGAGGAGCGAGAGTGCCGAATCACTCAATGTCTGTGTCTCTATTGCGGCCAAGCCGGCCATCTCCGGGCCTCCTGTCCCACACGACCTCCTCTTCATAATCCCTCTGCGGTGAGTCCTTGCATTCAGGCACATCACTCCAGTACATGCATCAAAGTACCCATAACACTATCCATAGAGGGTAATAACATATCTACCTCAGCGCTATTGGACTCAGGGGCAGCGGGGAATTTTATGTCACATGAATTCGCTCGACAACATAACATTTCTCTAATCCCTTGCAATTCTCTGCTGGCAGTGGAGGCGCTAGATGGACGTCCTCTGGGTGAGGGAAGGGTCATGCACACCACCGTGGACTTAGGTTTGGAAACCGGGACCCTTCACACGGAGATCATTCGTTTCTTCATCATCACTTCACCACATAACCCGGTGATTCTCGGACTTCCCTGGTTACGACAACATGATCCACTCATCTCCTGGAAGGAGGGTCGGATCATTCAGTGGGATCCTTCATGTCAAGTCAAGTGTCTGAGCAACAAACCAGCAATCTCAGTTCAGGCCGTCAAACTCATGGAGGAATCAGCTCACTCATCCACACTTCCCTCAGAGTACACAGACCTTGTGGAGGCCTTCAGTAAATCCAAGGCGTCAGAACTACCTCCTCACCGCTCTAGCGACTGCGCTATTGACTTATTATCAGGCACAATACCACCCAAGGGCCGTATCTTTCCTCTATCTCAACCGGAGTCGGAGGCTATGAAGAAATATATCAACGAGGAACTTTCTAAAGGATTCATCAGACCATCAATCTTACCTGCATCAGCAGGATTCTTCTTCGTCAAGAAAAAGGATCGAGGTCTATGTCCATGTATTTTGATTACCGGGGTCTCAACGACATTACTGTCAAATTCCGATACCCATTGCCCTTCACAAGGCCAACTACTTCACCAAATTAGATCTCCACAATGCTTACAATCTCATCTGCATCAGAGAGGGTGATGAGTGGAAGACGGCCTTCTCCACCTTTACTGGGCACTATGAATATTCCGTTATGCCTTTCGGCCTTGCTAACAGTCCTTCTGTGTTCCAATCCTTCATCAATGACGTCTTCCGGGACATGCTGGATTGTTGGGTAATCGTTTACATCAATGACATCCTTATCTACTCCAACACATATGAGGAACACGTACAACACGTGAGGTCAGTGTTACAAAGACTCATCCACCATCAGCTGTATGCCAAAGCTGAGAAATGTGAATTTCACCAGACTGGTACATCATTCCTGGGTTACATCATCAGTCAGGAGGGAGTGGCAATGGATGAGAAGAAGGTCAGAGCAGTTCTTGACTGGCCACAACCGGCGACACTAAAAGTTCTAGAACGTTTCTTAGGATTTGCACATTTCTACCGCCACTTCATCAGAAACTTCAGCTCCGTGGCTGCCCCTCTAACCTCCATGACAAAGAGAAGATCTGCACATCTCATATGGTCTACCTCAGCACTAGAGGCCTTCACGGAACTCAAATCACGCTTCACATCTGCTCCCATTCTTCATCACCCTGATCCTGAAATCCCGTTCATAGTCGAGGTGGATGCCTCAAATACTGGCATCGGGGCCATTCTCTCACAGCGGCATGGTACCCCACCTAAGCTTCACCCTTGTGCCTACTTTTCTCACAAGCTCAGTTCTGCTGAACAAAACTATGATGTTGGTAACCGGGAATTGTTGGCTATGAAGGCAGCTATGGAGGAATCGCGACACTGGCTAGAGGGATCAAAGCACCCCTTCACTGTCCTGACGGATCACAAGAATCTGGAATATCTACGATCTGCTAAAAGACTAAACCCCAGACAGGCCCGATGGGCGCTGTTCTTTACACGCTTCGATTTCTCAGTCACATATCGACCTGGTTCCAGGAATACCAAGGCGGATGCTTTGTCACGTCAACACGACTGCCTAGATCCTAGTAACTTTGAGGAAAGCCTTCTCCCTGAATCATTGATTGTGGCCCCCGTCCAGTGGGACATCATGACAGAGCTTGAACAGGCCAATTCACAAGAACTCTGCCCTCCCGATAAGATCTTTGTTCCTCAGGAACTCCGTGAAAGGGTCATGCAACATGTTCACTCGGGGCTCAGCTCTGGTCATCCTGGGATTATGGCCACACTCCATCTCCTCCAGAACAAATTCTGGTGGCCAACCATGAGGACTGACACTATAGACTTTATCCACGGTTGCATCACCTGTAACGAAAGTAAATCCCCCAGACACCTACCATCCGGCTTGTTGCACCCCTTACCAGTTCCCCACCGACCATGGTCCCATCTGGCTATTGACTTCATCACTGACCTCCCCAAGTCCAATAACAACACCACAATACTCACCGTCATAGACCGTTTTTCCAAGGCCTGTCGGTTAATTCCTTTCCCCAAACTACCCACAGCTTTCGAAACAGCTGAATCCCTATGCAACTTTGTGTTTCGCTTCTATGGGCTCACTGAGGACATCGTGTCGGATCGAGGGCCCCAATTCACCTCCAGAGTATGGTCAGCTTTCTTTCAAAAACTTAATGTCAACATCAACCTCACCTCAGGATATCATCCACAATCCAATGGCCAGACAGAACGACTCAATCAGGAGATCACACGATTCCTCAGATCATACTGCCAACAGAATCAGACTGACTGGAGCCGTTACCTCATGTGGGCAGAGTATGCTCAAAATTCACTACAGAATCCCTCTACTGGTCTCACGCCGTTTCAATGCATAATGGGTTTCCAACCACCGTTATTTCCATGGTCAGGAGAACCCACTGAAGTACCTGCTGTCAATGATTGGCTCCAGAGGAGTGGGAACATCTGGAATTAAGCTCACATACACTTACTACATGCTGTTAGAAGACAAAAATCGCAAGCTGATCGTCACCGTCGCCCCAATCCTGAATACACTCCAGGGCAATGGGTCTGGTTGTCTACCCGAGATCTCTGCCTCCAACTCCC
>NW_015505367.1:670798-723216 GCF_001515645.1 Sinocyclocheilus grahami
ACGACTCAATCAGGAGATCACACGATTCCTCAGATCATACTGCCAACAGAATCAGACTGACTGGAGCCGTTACCTCATGTGGGCAGAGTATGCTCAAAATTCACTACAGAAACCCTCTACTGGACTCACGCCGTTTCAATGCATAATGGGTTTCCAACCACCGTTATTTCCATGGTCAGGAGAACCCACTGAAGTACCTGCTGTCAATGATTGGCTCCAGAGGAGTGGGAACATCTGGAATTAAGCTCACATACACTTACTACATGCTGTTAGAAGACAAAAATCGCAAGCTGATCGTCACCGTCGCCCCAATCCTGAATACACTCCAGGGCAATGGGTCTGGTTGTCTACCCGAGATCTCTGCCTCCAACTCCCATGCAGAAAGCTCAGTCCCAGGTATGTGGGTCCCTTCCAAATTATTAGACAAATTACACCAGTTTCTTTCCGTTTGGCATTACCCGCTAATTATCGCATTTCTCCCACTTTTCATGTTTCACTTCTCAAACCCGCTGGTGGTCCGAGAGCGGAGGAGGAGGAGCAAACCAGTGACCAGGGTCCTCCACCCATCCTGATGGACAGCGAGGAGATTTACCAGGTTCGAGAACTACTCGATTCCAGACGTCAGGGTGGCACCCTCCAATATCTGGCGGACTGGGAGGGGTACAGTCCGAATGAGCGTTCCTGGGTCAATGCTAAGGACATCCTCGACCCCACACTCACCTACGAGATTCATAGGACGCACCCAGATAAGCCGGCCCCTCGACCACGCAGAAGACCCCGGCGTTGCCTGCCTCCTCGCATCAGGAGCCGCTCACAGGGGGGGGGGCTCTGTCACGAACGAGACTCCCGCCGTGCCTCCCGCTCACTACCAGAGAGAGCTCTCTCCTGAGTTTTGAACTTTATCCGGACTACACACACACACACACACACTCACATACCTGGATCTGATTGCTCCACACTCACATACCTGGATCTGATTGCTCCTGCACCTGACACTCGTTATGTGGACTATTTAACCAGCTCTCAGACTCTCCCTCATTGCGAAGTCTTCTATTGCCCCGGTGTACATTTCTGAGCGTTTCTTCCCGTGTCTGGCCTCTCTGTTGATTCCCGAACTCTTGCTGTTGTTCTTTAACTACTGATTGTTTGCTGCCTGCCCCGACCCTTTTGCACGTCCCTGACTACGATTTGGCTTCTCTCCTCTGTTGTGTTTGCTGGTGTCTGACCTTGCCTGTTTGATTACGATTTCAATAAAGCTGCAGATGGATCCTCACTCTGTTGACGTCTCGTTACACAAACAGTGCAATACTCTATGCATAAAAATACATTAAAACATTGAGTAATATAGTCAATTGGAATTATATTATACAATTTATTGATACTTTTCAGTAATAAAATAATAGTTTGTAATTTAGATTTTATTTTATTTTTTTTCACAGAGTTTCTTGGGTCACAAAGATTTTATTAGAATTTGACAAAACAGGTGTCTTATGAGGCAACAAAATGAAGATGTTTATCTTCTGAACAGCTTTTGCGTTACTAGTATGCTTATGATTAAGAAGCATCTTTTATCATGATAAATGTTGAACAGCTCCTTAATATTTTTGTGGAAATATTTTTTAGGATTAATTGAAGATTGAAATTGAAGAAACTCTAGATGGTGCAGTTCAATAGGTCTAAATCAGTCTGACATAATGACGTCATCACATGGCGCAGCTATTTGGTTCTTCTGTATAAGCAGCCAATGAGCTTGCTGCTCAACATTCAAATACTTGTCTAGTGCTTCCTGTAGCAGTTGCAGTGCACTTCAGAAACCCTCCACCTTCCCCAGCTCCACCTGTATAGATCTGCTACGGGGTGATTCATGTATGCTATAAATGGCGGTTATTTCATATGTTGTATGTGCAGCAGCAGTGTTTCTTACATGCTCACAGCAGCATGTTATGGATGTATTGGCAGTAGCCAGTCTCTGTACTTTCTCTGCCACAGCAGCAACAGCGTAGCAGCTCTATTCCGCCAAGACCAAACACATTAATATTGTCATGTACATTGCCATGCTAAACCCTCAGAGAGTTGTCATGATAGAAATGTCTTCACTGTCCCTTTTAAACAATTTAATGTATCCTTGCCGAATAAAAGTATTAATTTCTTAATGACCCCAAATATTTGAATAGTAGTCTATATATAAGGTATGCTCTCTGATCACAAGTTGGATTTGTAATCTATATGAACTGATTTTATATAATTATTGCTTTACATTTAATAATGATTTTCTTACTGTATTTGGATAGGTAATGCAATCCGCCCCATAGCTCTGCGTGCGGTGTCAGCTATAGCGAAAGCTCTTTCTGGCTTCCCGATCTTGGCTACCGGTGGTATTGACTCGGCAGAGTCTGGATTACAATTCCTCCATGCTGGAGCATCTGTTCTGCAGGTAACCACTTACATTCATCACCAACTACCATCAACTTCACCAGTGACTGTAGGATTTGAACCGACAACCTTTTGTTTACCAGTATAGACCTTTAATCATGTCTGTACTGCCCCTCAGCATAATAACGTCCCCATTTGTAGGACTACAGCTTGGGTAAAAAATATATTAGTTTTGTTTTTATACAATATGCAAGCTTAAAGTCTGGGTTTAAACATGTATATTAAGTAGTCTGTTCTAATCAGTCCTTAATAAGGAGTCTACTAATGGCTATACTCACACAGAACTGCTACAGCCGAGGAGCAACAACAATCTCAAAGCAAACTGCAATTTACAACATGGCTCTGAACAAGTTGTTAGTGCAAATAAACCCATTATCTCAACATGATGCCACAGCCTCCGAAATCTCTTTTTAAATAAATAAATCAAAACACTCTCATTATGTGCAGAAATAAAATTTCACAAGTGCCTGGGAGTTCTGGGGGGATAAAGACTGGAATTAAAATATTTTAATCACACCCACATGTAATAGCAGAGTGCTGGCTTGTAGTAATAGGAGAAATTGTAAACTGGCCAACTCCTCACTACACTACAGTTGAATCAGTGTCACCAGCGGGTTACAGGAACACATCGTAGCGCCATCTCCTGCTTGAATTAGATTAGTCCAATGAGCTGCTCTGGCCAACAATGTTAACTTCTCACAGACTCAAGACAAACAACACATGTGATAGTAAGTAAATATGAGTGTTATTTCGAACACTTCTGCAAACAATGTTTATGAGGCTTGGTACACATATATTCCTCTATGGTACTCATGACGATCAAAACTATATGGAATTTTATCATCTCATTCTATTTTATTTTTTACTCAATTAAATGTCAATTTGCTGACATACTGCATTTTAAGTTTCCAATTATAAAAGTCTTATTTTTATCCTTAACATTAAATGGCATTTGTAATTTGTAATAATAATTAAAATTAATGCACTTTCAAAAAATAATAAAATAAAATAACTAAATTTATACAATTGTTATGGCATTGTTACCATTTGTTGAGAATTGTTATGGCATTGTTCTTACTTCATCGGTACTCTAAAACTATGTTAAACCTATCAAAAATTCACCAAAATCCAGATTAGGAAGTAATGTATAGACACGTGTTTAATATAGTAATTTGAGGTGCACTTCGGCATGTTTTCCAGGGTGACTCTAGAAAAATGAATTCTAGGGTTTAACTGCCTAACGACAACTGAAAACAGAGCTGCTCTATTAACACAACTACTTTCATCTGAAAGCCACTTTTCATCTAATTAATCTTAAAGCCACTTTTCTGTTTTTTATCATACAAAATAAAAAAGCAAATGAATAAAAGACAAAAATATCAAAAGGCATGTTGCCTAAAAACAGCATATTGAAACAGAAATATTAAGCAGCACAACTGTTTTTAACATTGATATTAATAGGAAATGAATATTGAGCACAAAATCAACATATTCTAAAGTCATCATGAAATAAAAAATTACAATTCTATTTGTTTACAGTGTTGCAGTATTTATTATAAATGATGTATCCATGCACATCATTATTTTTATTTTTTTAATTCATTTGCACGGGTAATCTTTAATCAAGCACATTAATCTTCCTTTCCCCTCTCAACATCTGTTCTCTTCATGACGTAAAACTCGGAAAATGGGTTGGACTATGCTGACTGTCCAAAGGCCCGGCATTTTAGCACCCTTTACTAGGAGTTTGATTGACAGGTGATCTGACCAATCGTAATGCCAAATCCGCCATTTTATCTGACAAACACACCATATAGGAGAGTTAACGTCAGTAGAGTCGACCTTGAAAATCGTGTATTGACGTATTTCCGTGGTTGAGACAAGATACCTTTTGATGTTCAGTTATGTTTATTTTATTCTATAACTAGCAGGAAGAGATCGGTTCACATTTAAACTGCTAGAACTGAGGCGCTACAGCGATCTGTCACATTAAAGAGCCACAAAATGGTATTTATTGGTTGAATTTATTTTTAAAAATGACAAAATTTGAAAGCTAAGACTATTTCATGCCAAAAGTAACCTGCTCGGTCTCTGTCTGACCACACGTTGTCAGTGTCTTTTGCTCCATGATGTATTTTTCACTGCGTGATGATGTGTGGCTTAAGATTGCAATTGCCTCAGTTCAAGCGGCATGTAAACCGATGATCTCTTCCTCTTTACTACTCGTTATAGCACAAAATAAACATGAATGAACAGTTATGGTGCCTCAACTGCAGAAAGATGTCAATATGCCATAGTCCACTGATGTTAATCCTGTCTGGTTTGTTTGTCAGACAAAATGGCGGATTCAGCATTATGACTGGTCAGAAAGCTTGTCACTCGGATATACAAATAGGGAAGAAAAGACTACCGCAACTTCCGTTTCATGCCGACTTTAATAATTTTTTTTAAGGATCATGTGACACTGAAGACGTAAAGTAATGGCTGCCAAAAATTAAACTTTGCCAACACAGAAAGAAATTACATTTTAAAATATATGAAAAAAGAAAACAATCAATCTGAATTGTAATAATATTTCACAATATATGTTTTTACTGTAATTTTGATCAAATAAATGCAACCTTGGTGAATATAAGAGACATTTAAAAACAGAAAAAAATCGTACAGACCCCAGACTTTTGAATGTGTACATAAATGCATTCACATACTAATTAAAGAAAATAGAAGAAAATAGAATGTGCAGATAGAAATATAAGGAAATAAATTGCAAACACCAAGAGAAATGTAAACTTGAAACTGCATGTAACTGCATGTCAGGTTTTAAATTCCAGCTTTGGAGCTTACTGGTAAAGACAAAGTTAAAATATCTTGAAATTAACTCAAGTAGTAGTAAATAGATTTATATGCTGGAGTGTTGTGGAGTGATGGACAATATGTGTCATGGAATATTGCATTAATTTTATAATATAAGTTTATTATAAAATTAATTAAATAAAATTAATCCATGCACATGATTTGTTAGACATCTCTTAGACCGGGCAGCCAAAACACTACTGCAATAGTGAAGTCTTGATGTGACAAAAGCGTGAATGAGATTCTAACTGTCAGTTGGGAAAATAATTCACATAGCTTAGAGATGTTGTGAAAGTGATAATATGCTGTTTTAAAGCATTGTTAGTATAGTTTTTAAAAAATAGCATATTTGTCAGTCACGATTCCTAATTTTTTGAACATTCAGAGACAATTAGTTTATATGTGGCACAATAACAACTGTATTTACTTTTAAAGAGTCTCTAGTTGCAATTTTTAGATGTAGTCCAGAAGTCTGCTAATTGGTTTGTGGGCATCTGGTGCAAGTATAAAAAAAATAAAAATGTTTCATTTACATACTGATGATGGATATTGATTCATTACACCAGCTAATAGATGCACATAATGTTTAAATAATAAACTATTTGTAACTGAGCCATGTGGGTGCACCCAGTACAGCATAGTATTTTTATTGTCACTTAAGAAAGATCTAAACTAATCTAGAACTGAGACTAATAGGTCGGTCAGTCAAGTACAATCTTATGATCAACAGTTTTAAAGACAGCACTGAGATCAGACAGATCTGGGATTGACAGATTACCTTATTAACTTGCAGATCTGTTAAAAGAGCAATTTTAGGGGTTATGGTAAGGCCAGACTGGAATATCTCATTAGGATTATTAATGTTGAGACAGTTATTGAGCAGTAAGAATATTGTTTTCAATTATTTTGAAATGGAAGATTGGAGGAGAATCAGGATCACTTTGCTTCACCGGAGGCTTAACAATTGCTGTCTTTAAACTATGTGGTAAAATACTTGCTGGAGGAACTGATTAACAATGTTCAGGGTGTCCAGTAATTAGGAGTTTAAAACTGTTTCGAGCAAGTTAGCATGTAATGGGTCAAAAAAGACTTTTAAAGAATTCATAAGTGATGTGACCTGGGTGAGTTTATTAAGGCTGATGACTAGGAAAATGGACATAATACTTTCTATAGCAGTAGATGGGGAGCTATAAACCACTCCAAAAGGAGAAGTGCCACCTATGGTTTGTCTGATGGTAGCGGATTTTATCAGTGAAGAATACTGCAAACTGCACTTTTCCATTGGGAAACGGTTAGATGATATTTGAGGTGAGGGGTTAAACAGCCTCTCTATGGAGGAGAAGATGAATCTAGGATAGTCTTTGTGTCTGTTAAACTTGAGATTATCTGGCAGACTTCATCTCATTATTGAAGGGGTCATATCATGAGGAGTAAAACTTGATCTTTTGAGAGAAAAAAAATGTATGATGAAAACACTTCCAAATGAATATGACTTTCAAAACTTCCTCCCAAGTCCAAAAAGACAATTTATTGAATCTATAAGCTGCAAAATTGACTCATTCTAAACTTCTACAACTGATGTCAGGGAGATATATACTAGTTTTAAAATTTGGGGTTGGTAAAATGTAATGCTTTTGAAAGTATTTTATGCTCACCAAGGTTACATTTACTTGATTAGAATACAAGTAACAACATTGACATTGTTATTACAATTTTAAAATATATATATTTTTCTGTTTTATTATTTTAAAATGTAATTTACGATGGCATAGCTGAATTTTCAGCAGCCATTACTCCAGTCTTCAGTGTCACATGATCCTTCAGAAAGCATCCTAATATACAGATTTGGTGCTCCAGAAACATTTCTTGTTATCATTGTTGACAACAGTTGTGCTGCTGAATATTTTTATGCAAACGTTGATATATTTTTGTTCAGGCTTGACCAGAATTTATTTGAAATAGAAAATAGCAATCTTGCTAAATAAAAGTTCTTTAAAAAATAATCATACTGACCCAAACTTTTGAACAGTAGTGAACGTCAACATTTACATAGTCAATGTTCAGAAACAGTGAATTAATAAGGAGACAACTGAATAGGTGCTATTATTCTTAAACAGTCGAACAAACTATAGGGCCCTATTTTAATGATCTAAGCGCATGGTCTAAAGTGCACGGCGCAGGTGCACTCAGGGCGTGTCCGAATCCACTTTTGCTAGTTTAACGACGGGAAAATGGTCGGCGCGCCCGGGCGCATGTTAAATGAGAACTGCGTCGGACTGAAACTAGCAAAAACACTTGTGCCACGCCTTGTGCCGGGTGTATGATAGGGCCCAAAAAGTTTAAGCTGTAACTGGCTGCATGTAGCTCAAAGGTTTGGCCATTTTTTGAATCTGAAGGCAAATGAGATTTCAGAGCTTCAGCAGAGAGGAAGATTATCAGTAATCAACAACTTAAATGAAATTAAACTCAGTTCTATTGCTCTGCAAGCACACGATCAGCTTTCTTTATATTATGCTGCATTGAGCTACTGAATACACTCTGCTTTTAAGAAGACCCACACACTCTAAAAAGATGATGTGGATAGTGAAATCACTGGTCTTTCACAAAGTCTGGGCCCTGAGGTCTGTTTATCTGTGCATATTTAACAGGTGTGCAGTGCTGTGCAGAACCAGGACTTCACAGTGGTTGAGGACTACTGTTTAGGCCTGAAGGCGCTGCTGTATCTGAAAAGCATAGAGGAGCTGCACGATTGGGATGGCCAGTCTCCTCCCACCATATGCCACCAGAAGGGCAAACCTATCCCCCGCGTGGAGGAGCTCGTCGGAAAGGTGAGCAACTCTATGGCTAATCGCCTCAGGCTCGTTTTAAAAAACAAAACTCTCTGTGGTGTTTTTTCTGGTTAACCTTTAGTGATTTGTGTTGCAATTAAATAGGCAAAATCCGCCTGGTGTGGAGATAATGCTTTATTGAGTCATGAAGGATGTTTAAGGTTGTGGGTGTTAGTAACATAGCCGCGAGGTTGATGCTGATAGGCGTGAGAGTAATTTACTTTTCTCTGCTTGGCGTGAAAGAAGCCCCAGGCTTCAGTGACCCCATGACCATTTGACCAATGGTGGCTCTCAGCTACGCTGTGCTGTAAAATGTGGTGTGAAACCCATCTGGTTTTGCACAAATCTAACAAATTCTTCTGTGATCGATATCAACGAAGAGAGTTTTTTCTTTTTCTTCTTCCATTTTGGGTTTTAGTTGTGAATTACATTACACGCAGAAAGCACAAAATGTGAGGGTGCTGAAATGTTAGATAATCAAAGCTGGCGTGTTTTTCGACAGGAATTACCATATATTTATTTTTAATATCACTAAATTATTCGAATTGTGATTATGTTTGTCTCTCTCCTGGTCGCAGCCAAACTCAACCCTCCATTGAAATTTCACAGCTGCACAAAGAGATATTTTCCCCATCACTACACCGTATTCACGCAGCATAAAAACGAAAGCACACAAACATATGCAAATGTTTCTCTCCCCATAAACAACGTTGTGCTTCTGTTAAAAGTGATGGAGGGGGAATATAAGTGCTATTCCTCGACTACGACATGATTTTGAAAAACATGAGAGGCGAAATCTCTCTCTCTCTCCCTCTCTCTCTTTCGTGCCAACAGGGTGTCTGTAGAGCCCTGTCCAGAAACAAGCACACAGTTTTGTAAAACTAGGAGTGGGAGGAGGGTGTTTAGACACTTCCATTTGCTTTTATTACAAAACATTGGAAGATCATATTTTTGTCAATACATGCAAATACACTGCAACAGACATTTTCTAAATCGTTTTTTTTTTCGTCAAGTAAAAGTTTCTAAACGTCTTTGAAGATGAGAATGATAGACTTTGTAATTTCACAAGATAGACTGTAAGGGGTGCTTTTATGCTTTTTCACTTTTTGTAACTTTTGCATAAAATGATCTGCAAGGTTACAAAGCTCAAAGTAGATATTACCACAACGTGCTTCTTCTGGATATTGTGAAGTCACAATGTTGTTCATTTAAATAATTCTGACCCATGGAATACACAAAAAAAGGGGCAGAGGCCTGCTTGAGCTGTGCAAGAGAAGATGAAGAAGAGCTGCTTTTGTAGCATGCTGCTGCTATGTCACCAAGAGACGCTGATTCTTCTACCCCAGTTCCAAAACCCCTTCATTTGTGCTTGCAAAGGTTCAGAACGACCCTCTTGTTCATAAACATTCTCAGGGTCTTACTCTGTGCTTGAATTGGTATATGGCAAAATATTTACAGCTAGGCCTGTCTCGATAATTAAATAACTGTCTAATCGCGGTTATTTGAACTCATTTGAGTATTGTGCTTTTTATACAGCACAAGGATGAGTCATACACCAAAAGAAACAGAAAAGCACCAGTTTGCTTTTCATGCACTGTATAGCCTATATCATCTGAAGCCATTCCATATCTTAATGTGAGGGACAGAATTGTATTTACATTGTTAAATTTGAGTTTACAGAAACTCGTCTTCCTTCTGCTGCAGCTGTCAGTCATT
The DNA here is from genome assembly GCF_001515645.1 of Sinocyclocheilus grahami. Lineage (NCBI taxonomy): Eukaryota > Metazoa > Chordata > Actinopteri > Cypriniformes > Cyprinidae > Sinocyclocheilus > Sinocyclocheilus grahami. Next base: position 680,629 of record NW_015505367.1, read on the forward strand.
CTCCCCTCAGCATTCAAACAGCCCGTCACGTTCAGTTATGACAGTCAGCACAGAAAAACTCTCTCCAAGATGATATATTCCCATTATAATACTTGATGTGTAGATCTGGGGATTCGCATAAAATGACATCTTGCTGGAGTTCATAGCTCAAAAGTGGGCGGAAGCGGCCGTTGCCATCTTGGCAATGCGTCACCGCGCGTCACTCCTGGATAATCGAAGATGGGCAAAAAGGCAGGAGCTGGTTGTTGAAACCACGCCCACCTAGCTCGATGGTGGTGACAGCAGCGGCAAACCACCTGTCACTCAAGTGGCCACGGCCTTAATTATGCAGAACTTTAAGGCTTAATATAATTTAAATGGATGATTATAAAAAAATTCACCCCTCTCACAGTTGTCATGAAGGGCAAAATTAGCTATATAGACCAAAATAATTTTTTTAACCAGGCTGTAAACATGTGTTTTTCTGCTGTAAAGTTGGGCATTTTAACATGGGGAGTCTATGGGATTGACTCCCTTTTGCAGTTGACGAATTACAGTTTAAGTCACTTCCTTGTTGGCTTCACGAGAGAGAGCGGGAGGTTGTCGCTTGACTGTGACTTATGTTGCTTCAAGCACATCATTCTGCACCCTAGATGTGCATAAGCGCTGCGACTCCATGTTGCTTCCAGCACATCATTCTGCGCCCTAGATGTGCATAAGAGCTTTGTGCCGCTCTGTTTGAAGCATTTCACATTATCAAAGTTTTGCACACAGAAAGATTATTAGAAGCTTTTATTTTTCTCATGATTTCTATCTTATTTTCATGAATGTATTTTGTAAGAATGAAAATAGTTAACTGAATAACGTTTAAATTGAAAAACAGACAATTAATCGCAATTACCGTGACTATTTTTAGACAATTAATCGTCAGACAAATTTCATAATCATGACAGCCCTATTTACAGCTGAGCAGATGAAACTCACAGTTATGGTGAGGGGCGTAACATTTCCGGAAAATGCTCAAAACGATTCGCCAATCATAACACAGTGGTCCAGCTAACCAATCAGAGCACATTTCTTGTTTCGAAAGGAGGGGTTTAATTGAAACAGGAAGTAAACAGGGCATTTGAGACAGGCTGGGAAAAGAGGTGCTACAATAATGTACATTTGTCACCGTGCTGGCAAAATGAGTCAGAATGCGCACAATGCGTCTAATTTTGAGTTACGGACAAAAGAAGTGTAAAAATGTCAGCTTTGGTCGAATTTGAGGTTTTCACAAAAATATGTAAATTAAGCTCTCTTCTAGCGATCCTTATGTTCCAAATAGTTAATAAACATCTAAAATGATCTTTATTTGTACATTCGATTCGGCTGTGCTGCTCTCCTCCGGGACTGTAGCAATGCCTGAATCGGATCCGGAAATGATGGCTGTGCTTTCCCGGGCCACCGTAGGAGTAGGGCTCGAGTGGAGACTTCCACAGTGTCCTGAGCCCTCGAGGTTGGATGATTGGTTCTTCGGGGTGGTCTGCGCTGGTTCCCAGCGCCCCGCCTGGCCAGCCTTTCTTCCCGGAAGTGCATGAGGGGCTCACCAGGCCATGGACGGCACCTTTTACTGCCGGAAACCGATCTGCTGGTTCCTCCTCCCTCGCCACCCTCGACGGTGCTGCAGCTAGGGGGTTACAAGGGTCCCCCCGGTGGAGCGGTCTGTTGCGATGCAAGTGTGTCCTAATACTGCCTCCACCCGGCAGGGCGAACCATGCCTCCCCTCCCAGGTCTGTAGGTACTCGACTGGCCAGCGATGCTTATACGGCCTGTGGAGAAGCTGCCTCCATCTTATACGCTACGGTGTTACTGCAGGTTCTTCAGGCTAAGGCACTGAGGGACCTGCATGAGGGTGGTCATGACTCAGAAGTTCTCAAAGAACTCTGCACCGCTACGGACCTCGCACCATGAGCGAAGAAGATTACCGCGCGGTCTCTTGGTCGTGCGATGTCCACTATGGTGGTTCAGAAGTGCCAAAACTGTCTGTGTCTGGTCGATACAAGTGACGCCAACAAAGTTCGGTTCCTTAATGCCCATGTTCCAGACCGGCCTCTTCGGCTATGCGGTCGAGAGCCTGGCCCAGCAGCTCTCGGCTGTACAGAAGCAGACTGAGGCGTCCACCCATTCGCTGGCCGCAGCGCCCCAGCCTGCTCACAAGCCGCCAGAGTTGGGTCCCTGCGTTCCACTTCGCTGCCCCACTGCAGGTATGGCAGTGGTTCCGTTGGTCCCGCTTGCACGGTATCTGGGTGCCTGGCTAGAGCTACCCAGCCCATCTCGCTGGTTTCTGCGGTCCATCAGCCTCGGCTATGCGATTCAGTTCGCCCGGCGTCCCCCCAAGTTCAGTGGCATCCGCCTCACAACAGTGAAGGCGGCCGATGGTCCTGTCTTGCGGGCGGAGGTCGCAGTCCTACTGGCGAAGGATGCGATAGAGCCGGTCCCTCCAGCTGATATGAAGACGGGGTTTTACAGCTCCTACTTCATTGTACCCAAGAAAGGCGGTGGGTTATGACCAATCTTGGACCTGCGTGTCTTGAACCGGGCCCTTCACCGGTTACCGTTTTATGATCAAAGGAAAAACAAATAAGGGATCCACAAAATTGTATATTTAACATGATTTTTCCTAAAAAAAAAAAAAGTCATTATCAAGTAAACCTAAGTTGCTTCAGTCTAGTAAGTATTCATCTTGAAATATTATTAACAATTAAAATTGTTAAATATTTCACAGCCCAAAATCTACCATGACCTGAAGAAGGACATTTTTATAATTAGACTAAAAGGCATTTTACATTCTTAACAACTACAAACTATGAATCAAGACGACAAAATGCATGTAGACAATTGTGTACAACAGGTTTTTCAGCAAAGTTTCGATCATGTTGATAATTTAGAGGCCATATCAAATATGAGACAGTAGGCTTTGTATTGGGTAAGCATGACAAGGAGACACTGAGGTCAGATCCTTCAGGTAATGAAATCATCTGATGACATCCCATTCAGACCCAACCGGTTCCTCACTTCCAGTCACATCAGGACAACAATAACGTTTCAACTGATGTCCTTCTGCAATTGCTTTCCACAGAATGCAACGTCTGTCAAGTGAGGTCTGTTTAGCTCTTAAAGTGCGATTAGTGGCCATTACAAGGCAAAGATAAAGATTAACGCTTCTCTCGTCGAATCCCTCGGCGATCGGCGCGATGCTACAAAACATAGGAGGCCGGGTTTCCATTCTAATTCTCATATAATTTAAATCACTCAGCCCACACTGACATAATGTGCGCTCCTTCCTCCACTGCACTCTTGATTTACAATCCAGAGGGGAGATGGGAGAACTGACAAGCCCTGTGTTTTGGAAAGCTCTGCATCTAATTAGCAGAGGCTTTCTGGTTGCCCGGGACATGAGATTTGGCAGTGCGTGTAGCTCCTCTCATTAAAACAGCACTCCTCGTGGAGTGGACGCACAAAAAAAGCCTCCCTCTCAACAGAAAGAAAGAAAAAGGAAAAGATTCCTTTTCCACCAACACATTTGTATAACTGTTATTTAGCGCGCTCGCTTTTATACGCAAGTATTCAACCTGTCTGTTTAGCAGACGTCCAAAGCAAATGGCATTTTCTTTTCCTTTCAGTGTTTCTTTGGAAAAAACCTTCTTTGTGAAAACTCCCATCATTATATTTTTCTTTTCCATTGTTAAGTGTATTGCTTTGTAGACTCTCCTTTGAATGATCTTAAAGCGAATTAGCATAAAGCAGACCCGTCACTAAACAGAAAACAGAGAAAGAGAGAGGAAGAGCTCCTCTAATAGGGCTGAATGTGGTTACAGTAAGTCGGGCGGACTGTAGTTTGTGTATCTGGAAGATATGAAGTTATAGGCTTCAGGGATTTCCGCCGGTTGCCATTTAAGTACCCGTCACTTACTCACAAGACTGCCGGAGGCAAAATGGTGGTCAGTTGCTTTTTGTGGGGTTTTGGTGAGATTTGAGAAGGACGTTTAAGCCAGTGAGACGTGATCGAGTGGTTTTGGTTCTGTTTCATGGCACCTGTGTGGGATGCATATTAAAATAGATGTTTGTCCTGCTGGAAGCTCTTGTGCAGTTTTGGAACAGCAGATTAGCTCATGTTTTTAGGTAAACAAGAAAACGGACACTCAGTATTTTATATAGTGCCATTAAAGAAATTAGTTAAAAGCTGAATGAATAACATCTGTTGCATGTTGATTAGCAATAAATATAATTTCAATTGAGTTTGTAAAACTAAATGAAAGACACACTCACAGAAATACTCTTTGTAAGTATGTGGGGCAATTTACGTTAAACCTGTGGATTTACAATGTAAACTGAAATTTAACCAATAACTAACCATTATTAATTGGCGACGCTAACAGTAAGGCTACATATTTTCCAATCTTTCTGAACAGATTGAGAGGAAGACAGTGGGAATTTGGTGTTCATGATAAGATCATCCGTTGTTTAGCTCTCGTTAGTTGTTTATCGTAAAACAATTATATGTTGTAACCCAACAAATTGTTATTTGATGGTTATTGAATATTAATTAATAATTTGGTAGCACTTTATTTTAAGGACCAATTCTCACTATTAACTAGTTGCTTATTAGCATGCATATTACTAGCATATTGGCTGTTCATTTGTACTTATAAAGCACATATTAATGCCTTATTCTGCATGACCATATTTTAAGCCATTAATCCTACCCATACCTAAACTTAACAACTACATTTGCATTAGTCATTTAGCAGACGCTTTTATCCAAAGCGATTACAAATGAGGACAATAGAAGCAATCAAAACCAACAAAAGAGTAATAAAATGTAAGTGCTTAATAAATAAAAAGAAAACAAGTAGATAGAATAGAAAAAAATAGAGAATGCTAATAGAGGGTTCATTTTTGTAAATAAATAAAAAGAAAACAAGTAGATAAAATAGAAATAGAACAGAGAGTGCTAGTGTTAACTACCTTACTAACTATTAATAAGCAGCAAATTAGGAGTTTGTTCGGGGAAAACTCTTATTTAATAGTGAATATGTGTTCCCTATTCTAAAATGTTACCAATAATTGTAATGTTATTGCCTATAAATAACATATAAATGTCCAATATTAAAATTCTTCAATATTTTATTTGCAATAAAAAAAAAAACTAAAATCAATAATTTAAATACAAATTTATTAACTGAATTTAGGCAGCACAGCATTATAATTAAAAATCAATTTTCATTTTTAGAAGATAAAATGTTACATTTAAGAGTGTTACTAAAGGGTAATGACCCTCTGTCTGAGTTTTTAAGGGGCGGCTCCTTTAAGGCTTGTCAGTAAACAGCAACTGTTATGATTTGCTAACATCATTTCAGGAGAACGTCAACAGCTCCTTGCTATTGCATGTATAAAACAGCATTTGCAGACAAAGCATTATGAAATTGTTTACTTATAGTTTGTGATGCAGCTATCAGATCCAATACAGTTGGATGCTTCATCTTTTTTTTAAAAATTGAAGAAAAAATTGTATTTCTCATGTCATGACCACTTTAAACTAATTTTTTTAACATAAATGAAAAAAAAAAGATTTAAAGGAATCTAAAAGTTAAAATAGTGGCTATGCACACCCAATTAAATATCCAATATCGGCTGATCTGTTATATCGGTCGATAACCGATATGGTACCGATATATTGTGCTTTTGATGCACATATTTCAGATGTGACCTAGTGGTTAGTGCTAGGTGTTAAGCTGTGATGTTCATTCAAGTTCATATTCAGCTTGTGTTTGTGACCACCCCCCCCCCCCCCCCCTCCATAATTTCCTGTCTGCTCCTGACTGTCAGAAAATGAAACAAAAAACTAAAATAATATATATTTACATTTTACGGCACACCCTTAGGCTGTTTATTTCAATAGTAAGCTGTCAGCAGGTTAGAAATAAAGTAGTGTTCAAAGTTGCCATGTAATCAAGGTTTCACAAGCAAGCCAGTCGTCTCTGTGTTTATTTTGACTGATGCACTGTTAATGACATATCTCTGTCTAGCCTGTGTGTTTTTGTGTGCACGAGAATGGGTCCGTGTGTGTACGTTTATCTCCCCAGCCTCCGATGGGTTCCTCAGACTGTCTGCTGCAGGGCTGGAGCGCTTGATTCATTAGACTGTCAGCCTGTGCCTGAGAGAGTAATGCTTTTATGCAGGATTAGAACAGGGCCACCAGTGTTAGCTCTACAGGGAAATAAATACATGGAGGATGCACCCCCCCTTAGCTAGCCATTAGTCCTGCAGTCAACACCGCCACCGTAGATTTGTTTCTCTGAATCCTTTGATACGTCCTGCTTTACCAAAGGCCTCCGATTTCTTTTGGGCTGTTACTTTTCAAAAAAAAAAAAAAAAGACTTGTGAGAAGTTTGATGCAGGCGGCTAATAACCGAGTCCTGTCCTGTCGTGTTTTGATTCTTTTTGCTTTGCAACGGAGACACTTCCATCTGGCCATGGTGGAAAATGAAGGGTTACAGGCGGTTGTAGATGACAGCTTTGAGGAGATTGTGTGACTGGGAAAACGCTAGACCAATTGAAATCCCCTGTCTATGGGACGAATGGATTTAAGGTAGGCGTTGTAAGGAATACTTGTTGCAGGAAAGGTGGAATAGGGTGTTGTTAAATTGCTTGAATAACCGAAGCCTTCTTTTGGAGAGAGGTCATGATGAGAGATGCAGAACGAAAGCGTCATTAAGAAAATTCAGTGTTTGCTCGATCGTTTCAAATTATAAATATGATAATTAGCCTCCAAAAAAAAAAACTCCTGAAATGAAAGAGCATTTAGAAAACTGAAAATATCAGTTATTGGAAGCGGTGCCCATCAGCAACCCATAAGTCCATTTCCCTCAAATTACCATTCATTACCATTTTAGTGTCAAACCATTAGTTTGACCAGCTAATCCTTGCAATTACCGGTAGTATTATACGATTTCCTAACAATTCATTGCAGATTCTCTTTATGGCTCCATTAAAAGGATGGCTAATTTTGTGGCAAACTTGATTTCTCGTCAGTGGAGTCGGCGTTTCCTGTCGAATGGCCTTTGGAGAGCGAAGGCTCAAGGCTCTTTTATGGCCACCTCTCAGGCTCGGCGCGTCGGTATGAGAGTGTGACTGTGAATACGAATCGCCTCTTTAGCCCTGTTGCTCTGGAGGGTCAGGCATGTGTGCGAGACTTTGAGGCGAAGACAGCACTACAACCACTTTTGTTCTAAATGGATGTGGGAAGTGATAGCAAGGATGTTTCAGCACACTTTCCATTAGATTGGTGTAAAAAGGTTGATTTAATATGGATATGAGTTCACATGACATCCATACCTGACATGCTTTCTCAATCGTGTTTTGGTATAGTTTTTGAATCACTTTCATTAGAAAGTCATTAATGCATGTTATAATGTCGAACAGAACAGATTTGTGTACATTCTTAGACAAATATAGAACTGAATAAATCAAAGTTTAATGATGTTTCAAACTACCTGAACGTACATTAACCACTGATCTGGCAAATATTTTAAGACTTTGCTTGAATAAATTTAACTTGTTGTCTCTGCAACCCTTCTCTCCAAAAGAGTCTGCCTAGCTTTGGACCGTACTTAAAGACGAAGACTGAAGCTCTGGCGAGGTACAAGAAGATCCTTAAAGATGCTAGCGGCAATGTGATCACAGACACCAGTGATTCTAGACTTCCCCAAAAAAACATCCCCAAAGAACCCATCCCTAATGTGAAAGTAAGTAATATCTTTAAGTATCATCTCACCTTTTATATCTCACCTTATATATATCGCATCCAAAATAAAAGTTTTTGTTTACATAATATATGTATGCTGTTTATATTTATTATGTATATATAAATACACACACATGCATGTATATATTTCAGAAAAATATGTTATGTTTATATATTAAATATATTTATTTATAATATACATTTTATGAATATAAACATAAACATGTAAATACATGTAAATATTTTCAAAATATATTCTGTATGTGTGTGTACTAATATATACATAATAAATATACACAGAACACACACATATATTATGCAAACAAAAACTTTTATTTTGTATGCGATTAATCACGATTTTTTAAAAAAAGAAAGAAAAAAGAATGCTCTATTCATCAAAAAAAAAACTTTCAAAAAATGTTTCACTATGTCCACAAAAAAAATATTAGGTAGCACAACTGTTTTCAGCATTGATAATAATAAGAAATAATTAGCATATTAGAATGTGTTCTGCAGGATCATGTGACACTAAAGACTAAAGTATTGGTAAAGTAATGGCGGCTGAAAATTCAGCTTTGTAATCACAGGAATAAATTACATGTTAAAATATAATAAAATAGTAAACTCTTAAATTGAAATAATATATCGTAATATTACTATTTGTACTGTAAAAAAAAAAACGGCCATAGTGAGCAAAAGAGAACCAAAAGTTTTGAATGGCACAGTATATATTAATGAGCTTTTTTGATCATTTTTAGTAAGTTGTTATTATAAGTGCACGTTATTTTAGGTACACACATATGGCTGCTGGATCATATCCCACTGTTTTTCAGTATCTTGCGCCATGCACACCATGTTTTTGTAAGAAATGTCATGTTCAACTTGTTCAAAAAAATTTCATTTACATACAGGACAGGTGGCATATAATGAATTGTTCTTTTTAAAATCCCATTCCTTTTTTAGTAATAAATCATCTCGTTAGTTTGGCAGACTAATACATACATTACTCAAACGAAATTCACCAACACTTCCTCAACAGCTTGTCCTCGTGTAATCTGTGAGGCTGTCTTGTAGCACATGCACTTTTCCTGCTCATAACATTAAAAGGCTTTATTCCTTCGAGGTGATTATGCTGTGAGGGATCTCTAGGAGGGAATGGAGATCACAAACTACCAGTCAGACATCAAAACCGATCCGCTCCTTCCAGCGCTGATTTAATTAAGCTAACTTAAGAACGGAACGCTGCCTTTCAAACTGTTTCTTTTGAGACGCGACGCCACGGCTGTTTTTCTTGCTGTTTAATCCCTGCCTCTCCTCTCGGCAAAGGATGTGATTGCCAGAGCGCTGATGCATATTGGCGCCTACCAGGAGCTGGACAACACGGAACAAGTGCAGGCCCTCGTCGATCCAGAGATGTGTATCAACTGTGGCAAATGCTACATGACCTGCAACGACTCAGGCTACCAGGTACAGATGCACACATTAGATAATTTCACGATACGGTGATTACGGGAAAGCAATTACTAGTGAATTTCGTTTGCTAAAATGCGCAAGCTAGCGAATGTTTTCAGATTATATGTTGTCTTTGGAGGTCACCCGATTATAGAGTTCATTCACCGCCATTGGCCTTGTATATTGAAAACATAGAGACAAACACAGAGTCTTAAATGAATAAGGCTGGTGTGTGACGAAGGAGGCCAGCTATTTACCTTCGAGAACGACACTGGTGTGCTAGCTGCTGTCATTGTTGTTGCTTTTTTCCCTCCATGAAAAGCTCTCCCAGGAGTGGGGAAATCCTCCTATGGAGAGTCGATAATTGCTCTAATGTAATAGCTTTTTTTTCCCCTCCCCTTCCTCTTCTTTTGCAGGCTATTAAGTTTGACCCTGAGAGCCATCTTCCTGTAATCATGGACAGCTGCACCGGCTGCACTCTTTGCCTGAGCGTGTGCCCCATCATCGACTGCATCAAAATGGTTACCAGGACAACGGCGTACGTGCCCAAGAGGGGCCTGCCTGTTAATCCCGTTTGCTAAAGCGCACCGTCGCTCCACCTGACCGGAGAGAAAGAAAACCAAGGAGCCACGTCTCATTCAAAGCATCGATTCCACTTCTAATTGCTGTGTGAAAAATTACCTTTATTATGAAAACGAATAATTAGCCAGCAGAAATAATTGCCTTATTCCCAAACCAGTTATGCTAGAATAATTGTGCTGGCAAAAAAGAGTTGCATTATTTCAAAACAACACAGTGCAATGTTATTTTTTGTCAAAAGTGAGAGGGAGGATTGATTGAGAAAGATGGTGAAGTGCTGTTGTTTTCTCTAGTAAAAATGAATAGCAATAAATAAAATAATAAAGCAATTGACAGTATTGAAGTCTCATTTTCACAGTATTATTTTGAAACTCGGGAAAATTAATTATGTGACTGGTAAGTGATTAATAATAAGCATAATCATTTATAAAGCAGATTTGCTTTGTTTAATGTTTGTTAGCAATTAAATCGCAAGATTTCTAATGATAAGCAAATTAGTTCCAAAAACATGTTTTTTAAAAAGTACGAGCCGTAATTAATTTAATAAAATATCACTAGACTTATTGTGAGTTTGAACAGTTTCACTCGCAGATTGTTTAGGCTTCTTGAAGAGCAGCTTTAGGTTTAGGCACAGACTGAACAAATTGTTCTAGTGATGTTTAGAATGCTTCCTCTAATGTCCCAACTGATTTGTTTTGCAAAGTAAAGCATTCATTGGAGCTGATGCAAACACGAGTCTGAGAGGTTTATGCTGAGTCTCTGTTGTGTTGATATGATCTTCCTATAATTGTTACATCTGCGAACAAACATCCGATTGGGAGCAGTGGACAAGACGGTAGACGCAGTTAATTAAAATGCTATCGTTTTCATCTCCGAGATGCAGACCGCTCGTTGTAGTTCCGTGTTTGAAATGCAGGAAAACGCTGCTTTTGAAAAACAGCAGCCAGACATGTCAGAGTTATTTCATCATTTATTATAACCGCACAATAACAAGGGATTAGAACGAAAACCGGGCCGCCATAAATCTAAAGTTTGTACTGGAGCTCCATTAATTTGGCCAAGACTTAAAAATGTTTGCCTTTGAAAAATTAGCAACCATGCCAGGCACGATGAGAAGGTTCAGCAAATTTACTGAAGTCCCTTAAGCACACTCATTATTAGCTGCTAGAACTGCATTTACAGATATTTTGTCAAAGATTGTAAAGTTTAAAATTATTTGCACTACTCTTAAATTTATTTATTTTTTAATTATTATTCTTATATCAGGACAAAATCATATTTCCATACGCACAGCGTCAGGTCAATAATGAGTATATAAGTGTGATAGTTATTACAGCAAGTCGTGCGCTGCAGCTGAATCCTCCTCAGCATCTCTTCCCCCGCCTGTCATTTATACATCACTGTGCATCAACCTACTTCCTCCCTCTGATTGCAATTAAGAAATGATGTGTCTGGACCCTGGCCAGGGGTGCCAGGTTAAATTATTCATAAATGTTAATAAGACAAGCGAGAGCACTCCCTCTTTTCCTCCTCCTGCTCCCCTTTCTAAGTGCCCTATTAGAAAAATAATATTGACCTTTCCATCGTAATGCCCACATGTGACATCGGGAAGCTGCCGCTCTGTCATAATGTCCATGTCTTTTTGAAAAGCACACAGAGACGGGCTCTACCTCTCTGACATATATAGATCTGCATGAGCGTGATGTACTCAGTGCTTATTTAAGTTGAGAACAAGCAAAGAAAAAAATCTGCAGCCTATAAATCTCTATTAAAAAGCAATGGTGTGATCATAATGTCATAACTCTACAAATATTCACAAGGTTTTCTAATAGCTTCTGTAATTCTGTAACAAAATTTTGTAATAATTTACTTACCCTTATGTATACATTCTATATATATATATATAGTGCCTTGCGAAAGTATTCATACGCCTTCATTTTTTTCAAGGTTTATGTTGCTGCCTCATGTTAAACTGCTTAAATTACTTTTTTCCACATCAATCTACACTCCATACACCATACTGACAAAGCAAAAACAGAATTGTCACAACTTCGTAAATTTATTATAAACAAAAAAAAAACTGAAATAAGTACATTGCATAAGTATTCATACCCTTAACTCGGTACTTAGCTGAAGCACCTTAACAGCCTCAAGTCTTTTTTGTTTGATATGACAAGCTTTGCTCATCAGTATTTGGCAATTATCTGCCATTCTTCTCCTCACCTCTTAACCTCTCAGGCTCTGTCAGGCTGGATGGGGGCAGATGCACATTTTCAGGTTTCTCCAGAAATATTTGAATATATGTTGGAAGGTGAACCTTCTGCCCAGTCTGAGGTTCTGAATGCTCTGGACTAGGCTTTCATTAAGGCTATCTCTATATTTCGCTGCACTGAGCGTTCCTTCTGCTTTGACGAGTCCCTCAGTCCCTGCCGCTGAAAAACAGCCCCACAGCAAGAGGCTGCTACCAGCACACTTCACTTTTGGGATGGTACTCTGCAGGTAATGAGAAGTGGTTTCCTTCAAACATGATGCTTAGAATTGAGGTTCATCAGACCAGAGAATCTTGTTTCTCAGAGTCTGAGGGTCCTTTAGGTGCTTTTTTGTAAATTCCAAGTGTGTTTTCATGTGTCTTCACTGAAGAGAAGATTGAGTCTGGCCACACCGACATAAAGCCGAGATTGGTGGAGTGTTGCAGTGATGTTTGTCCTTCTGTAGATTTCTCCAATCTCCACATATGATCATGAAGCTCAACAAGAGTCACTATCAGGTTCTTGGCCACCACACTAACCAAAGTACTTCTCCATCAATTGCTCAGTTTGGCCAGGAGGCCTGCTATAGGAAGAGTCCTGGTTGTTTCAAACTTCTTCCATTAAGGGTAACAGAGACTACATGCTTCTGTGATTTTTGAAGAGGATAGCCAAACATTTTTGGTCACCATTGGCTTCTATTGTATGGAGAGAGAAAAAAAAACACTAAGACACATTTCCCAAAATATCTTCTTTCGTTCCACAGAAAAAATGACAATCGTACATTGTTTGATTGTTTCATATTTGAGTATTCATATACTACTATAACATTTATTAATACTGAATTTATAATATATTTATATTATTTTTGTTTTCAGCTGTTTTATGTTTTAATTTTAGTTTCAGATTTTGTCATTTTATGTGCTTTTGTTTGTTAGATTTAGCTTTTAAACTATTTATATATAACTTTTTTTTTCCATTTTAGTAAACTTTACTTCTCAAGTCAAGTTAGTTGCCAAGGTAACATTTCTAATGTACAGGTTTTTATCTAATATTTATAGTTTACATTATTTCAGCTTTATTTCAATCACCAAAAACAAGCAGAAAAACGTCCCCCCCCCCCCCCCCCCCCCCCCCCCCCCCCCCTATCAACAATGAATGTCCTTTCAAATTACCTTTTGTTTCAAAAGATATATATATTTAAGATATATATATCTTAAAGAAAACATTGTAAAATTCCCCACAATTTGATTTCTCCATATAAACATGAATATTCCTGTAATACCTTCGCTATCCTACACTAGGCCTAGCAATTCAAGAAGAAATTTCATGAGCTAACCAGTAGAGGGTACCATGCTATGAGTGTTACATTGGAGACATTGAGTAACCCCACAACGACTTATTATTAAACCCAATAGGCCAAGTTCGTCAGATCATCTACCTTAAGCCTATTTACATTCACTATGTTGTTCTGCGGGCAATCTTCCAGCATTTTTCCAATATACAAGTGCTGCTAACTTTTCACTAGCTTTGATTGCAATAGAATGAATATGTTTTCCTCTTATTCCCATGACGGTCCTATTGTCTACGGGTTTGACCTGCCCCTTGACAAATCTAATTTGACTGTCCTCAACTACTGTTACCTGCAAAGTTGTAGACGTGAATGTGACAATAATCATTAAAACTATTAGCATGGAGCGAATGGCAGCCTCTGGTGAGTGCTGTATAGACTCATGACCTCTGACCTGGGCTAATTGGCATTAACAGGAGGCTGGCAGAGAGCCTTTCATTTCTCTCCACTATGAAAGACTGAAGAGGTGAGAGACAACAGCACTGAGTCACGGCCACCGATGATTAGGTGCTTCACTGCCGGGTCGGGATGCGTAGAGTAGAATAAAAAATATGAAACAAAAGCCATTATTGGGTATTTACTTTGCTTGTTTTGTTGAATTATTGTCTGTATTGTCTTGTTTGTCATAAGCAGTTGTTTAATCGTACAACTGCAATATCAAAAAAAAACGTTTATTTTTAAATGAGTTTATCACATGTAAAATTTGAATAGGTTGTGTTGATTCTATCGATTCTCACAGTGGCAAAGGTGTATTTAAAAAAAAGTTTAAAACGACATGAGGGTCAGTATATCACAGTGTTGTTTTAGTATTATCTATATAATTAATATAATATTTTACATTAATTTATAATTAAATATTATTATTATTAAATTAAACATTTATTAACATTTTAAATTATCGTTTATTTTTATATTTTACGTTTAAAATACACATTTTATACATACCTTATTTCTGTTAGTTGCTCAAGTTTTTCATCTAATATTTATATTTGATTTGATTTTAGCTTTACTTAAATTACAAAACCTATTTTTTTTATTTAATTAACAACAACAACAACAGAATTTGTATTTATGGGTGAACTATCCCTATAAGTCAGAAAGAAATCTTTAAAAGATGTTATTTTCTGAGTCTTTATAAATAGTCTTTAAAAAATGTCCTTTATAATACATAAAACAACGGCAACAAAGATGAGGTGCTTCTCTGCAAGCCCTGGATGCTTATAGTAGGGGGAAAAATGAAACAAAAGCCATCCTTGAGTATTTACATTGCTTTTTCATTTAATTATTGTCAGTATTGTCTTGTTTTTAATAAGCAGTTCTTTATTCACACAACTGCAGTACGTAACTTAATAAAAAAGTTTCTTTCAAATGAGAATGTTTGAGAATATAAATTTGGAATTGTTTGTGTAGATTTGAATACCTATCAATTCTCACAGTGGGGAAGGTGCATTTAAAAAAAGAGAGAAAACAGTGCACGGCAGGATGGTACACGACACGCACACAGCTGCACGAACACAAACAATCCTATTCAGGGTGCAACAATGGCCCTTGTCAGTGTTTTCAAGACTGTGGCTCCCTCCCAGTCATAAAGATATAAACTCTTGTTTGCTGCTTTAATTCATTTAGACTGGTGGAGGTAGGATGTCTGTGGAACACTGGCCAATGCTAATCTAATTTCGTCAGCCATTACGCCAGAGCCCGGTCCTGGCCTGCTCTCCCCACGTATGCACCTTCCTGCCAAGCCTTGGCACATACTTACAGCTTCACAGCCTCCGTCAAAGCCATCGTAAGCCTGGCTCCATACCTTCAGACCTCTAGTTTACCTTCCCTGGTGGTAAGAGCTGCGCTGCAGGTCGTCCCATCAGTTAACCTTTCCGACGAAAGCTGCAGGCTCTTAGTGAAACCGTCTCTCTCCCTCCTGTCCTGACCGACTGGGCCAGACGCATGCAGGCCTTCTCCACAGGAGAACCGTCTGCCTGCACAGAGCGTAAATGAAAGCAGATGTTAAATGATGCTCCCCTGACAAATGCAATGATAGATGGTAATGGGGGTGATTACTTTAAAAGAGAATAAAATGGTCTCTAAGCTGCAGCCTATCAGCAGTGGTGGCCGGAGCAAAGTAGCGAGTGAGCAAGCAGCCTTTCGTGCTTCTCTTTGAGCCCGGATTTCTGCAGATCAATTGGATTTTTGAGTTGGCCAAAGGAGATACGATCCGATGGCAATCCTCCCTCACCATCGATCTCTACTTTTACAATGGCTATGAAATAGCTTTTACAGCATTGTCAAAATAAGCCTGAAATGAGGGATAGGGAGAATCATCTGTTGATCGGGTTAAACTTGATTTTCTTTCGCAGTCGGCGTCGCCGGCAAGCTATAGCGCTAAAAGTTTATTGTCAAAAAATAAGTAGGTCTTTAATCGAATCTGCATCGAGTCGTGGTCGTGCTTATTATTTTTTATCATCAAACGTAAATGAAGCCTACACAGAGGAGGAGAAGCACAACTTGGTTTGTGTGATGCACAAAAGCCCAGTCTAGCGCACAACTTGCCGTGTTTTTAACTCTCTCCCCTTCTTGAGGATCAGTGAGTCGAAATTATGTTCGATTTTCCATCTCAAGCATTATTGAGGTGCAAACAATCCCAGTTTAATTTTCTAGCATTCACGCCAATAACCCCCTGCCTGTCCTTTCCTCCAAACTTTTGGAGCAGATTCTACATTTTCCTTTTTTTTTCTTTTTGCCAATCTAGGGGAAGTCGTGGCCTAATGGTTAGAGAGTCGGACTCATAACCCAAAGGTTGTGGGTTCGAGTCTCATACTGGCAGGGATTGTAGGTTGCGGGAGTGAATGTACAGTGCTCTCTCCCACCTTCAATACCATGACTGAGGTGCCCTTGAGCAAGGCACTGAACCCCCAACTGCTCCCTGGGCACTGCAGCATAAATGGCTGCCCACTGCTCTGGGTGTGTGTGTGTTCACGCATGTAATGCAGAATGTAGAAAAACACATGTAATTCTCTCTGAGTATTCATATAGGGGTGCATTTATTGTCCACTGACTGATTCATTCATTCATTTACTCATTCGTTCAAATAATTTTTGCCAAAATATAAGACCAGAGGAGATTCTATAATATCACAAATGCTTTCTGGACTGGACTAGCCACCTGTGCAGGGTGTTTTCCTTGGAAAGACTCCAGCACTCCCACAACTGGATCACAACATTTCATTACCATAAGTGGCAGACAAACTGATGAGGGATATGAACTCTGTTTTTTTTTCAGTACTTAATTGGCAAGAGTACATACTCTGATAGTATATTAATTGACCATCAATGATGTAAATTGTTATGGGTTATGAGTCTTAAATGACTTTAATAAAATATATTCAGACATTTGATTGTACTGTTGCACAAATGTGGTGGGCCTAATGCTCCCATTATAGGTCAAATAGATAAACATTTAAACTGTTACATAGTATATAATTTTATGATCATTATGTGTCATTCATTCATTGTTGCAGGAATTTTATAAAATATAACATTTATTTATGGCTGATCAAAAATACTGTAAAAATAGTAATATTCTGAAATATTTCAATTTAAACAAATGTTTTCTATTTGAATATAATTTAAAATGTAATTTATTCATGTGATGGCACAGTTGAATTTTTAGCAGCCATTATTCCTGTACTCAAAGAATTCTTAAATACTGATTTACTGAACAAGAAACATTTCTTATTAATATCAATGTTGAAAACAGTAGTGCTGCTTAACTAATAGATATCGCCATACTTTCACTGTTGACTGGTTACGTTAATTGCAAACTTTTTTGTATATCAAGTTTTCTGAAATGTTATGTTTAACCCTTGTGTGGTGTTCATATTTTTGTTACTCAGCCAGTATTCGTGGGTCTGGTGGACCCGCTGCAATTTTGGGTTTTTAATTCAACACAATCCAAAATTATATGTTAAAATACTCAACAGATGTTTACTTCATCCCAATTACAAGCAATATAAACAGCATATATGGTCAAAATTAGCCCTTTACCTTTGTTAGATCACATTTATGAATTAAAGTGCTACAACCTTGTGCAGGAATGGCAGGGGCAGAAACATAAAACTTACACTCTTACACACATACACACACTAATAGCAGGCCCAGACAATAGGAGGACAGAGTGAAGGTACACAGGACCTAAAATTTCCACTCTTTTATTAGCCCCATGTCCAGTGGACCTGAACATCCTGTATGTAATATAAGTGTGTAGTGGGGTGTACAGTGAGTGGTCATTGAAAGTTTGTTCTGATATATGTTCTTCACAGAAAATGAGCCAAGGTCAATGAGTCTGATTTTGAAAAAAGAATTAATAGTATCATTTTTCTTTTGATAAAGAGTGAAAACGGGTCCCACAGACCCGAACACCACACAAGGGTTAAATAAGCAAATTATGCATTATCTAATTTAATGTGCACTAATTTGCATACATTTCCAGAGTAGAAATTTGAACACTGGATAAAATCAAGTTCAAAATTATTTTTTTATTTTGTTGACAACAGAGTCAAAGTGTTTTTTTTTTTGTTTTTTTTTTATTTTGGGTATCTTTTTATCACTCAGTATATCAGAAAATACTGTCAAAAGCCAGAAAAAAATAAACAATAAACAAATAAATAAATGCAAATAAAAAACAAACAAATATTTCTGGCTCAGTGTATGAGAAAATAATCAATTTGAGAAAACAGCCTTTAAAGATATGTATTGTAATTGAAACCTACAGGTGTTCATCGACAAAATAGTGCAATAAAATAACCACTTAAAAGTGTATTTTTGGATGTTTTCTTTTCAGTAGTCTGAAACAACGAAGAGATGTAAATACAAATATATGTTTAAAAAACAAAACACTATCTTTCTATTTTTTCTATTCTAACTTACTTGTTTTTCTTTGTGTGTGTGTGTGCAGACGCTTTGGATAAAAGCGTCTGCTAAATGACTAAATGTAAATGAAAAATTATCTTAAAATGTAAAAGAGTTCAGGATAGATAGATAGATAGATAGATAGATAGATAGATAGATAGATAGATAGATAGATGCTAGGCAGGGTCTAGGGTGTTGTGGGTGGTTGCTAAGGTGTTGCTATGCACAACAGTTGCTGGGGTGTTCTGGGTGAACTTTTGTAAGATCCTCATATCCATGAAGTCTTTTGTGCATAAAAGAAACTCAGATTTGGGAAACTGATGGTATGTCATTTTTGCGTCATAATATATATATATATATATATATATATATATATATATATATCATTTTTAAAAAAGATAAATATAGATAAAGTACAATTAAAATAGAATAGAAAGTGTTACAGTTAGAGGGTCAAATAAAGGTGGAACAGATGTGTTTTTAGTCGTTTCTTGAAGATGGTTAAGGACCATCTTCTGCTTGGATTAATTTGGGCAGGTCATTCCACCAGGAGGGGCGGTTCCTGAGATGCCATTTTCCAATAGGGTTGACAGGAGAATCTGGTGGTTCATTGTATCAAACGCAGCAGACAGATCTAGCAAAATAAGTATAGAAGATTTATAATAATAATATTATAAATAAATATAATTATAAATAAATATAATTATAATATAGTATAACATATAACATAGTATGGAAAAGTCAATAGGGACCAGCAACTTTGGTTACCAACATTCTTCAAAATATAGATATAAGAAATTTAGTTTGGAACAGCTTGAGGGTGAGTAATTGACTGAACATTTTTGGGTGAACTATCCATTTAATTGCAATAAGTAAAAATTGTACACTGAAGAAATACTGAGTTAATGTTATGTTTGGTTGATGTCAAATGTACCTCTAAATATAGAATACCATATGTTCTTAAACATGCTTACTAGCTGCTAGTTACTGTTATTAAAGCTGTTTGTGAGACATGACAGATGTTCTGGTTATTCCCTTTAGCATAACAATTCTTTCACAAGAAACAATTTCTCTACAAAGGATAAAATATAAAAAAAAGATGACAAACAATGTCTGCTGTTCTGCGTACACAGCATAACAATACTATCCACCGCTTGAATATTAGCTGAAGTCACTTAGAATGAATAATAGCCCACCAAAACATTTCGCTTTTTCTCTATGGATCAGTGTAGGTGGGTTGAGATGTCTGTATATCATTTCTATCATATCTCACAGAGCAAATCTGACTAACCTATTCTTAAATTAGTTTTAAAGTTATCCAAAGTTCAGAGTGACCTACAAAAGGAAGGTTCTAGCCAATCAAGTCGGTCTTTGTTTCAATAAGCATACAACACTATCTCAATCTCTATGGCATAATTCAATGATCTGAATAGTGGAATTGAAACATTGACAGTGGTGAGCTCCCATCCACTATGAATGTTCTGCAGCGTACAGCCATCCTCTTGAGTCATTCAAATGAAATGCACGAAGGCCATCATGTCATTTGCATATAGATAAAAGCCCATTTGATTTGGGAAATCACTACCTCATTTTGTGATTTAAGAGGTTCTGCTTTAATCTGTGAATAAATGCCCAGTGCACATTTTTCCCTCTCCTTATTTTTACAGCACTTTGTCAGCGTTGGTAAAAAAAGATGTCATTTTGGAGGCCTGACGTTCAGGTTTCTGCTGAGCCCCTGAGCTAAGCTGTGCAGTGTTGCCAAGTCCGCGGGAATTGGGTCACTTTAAAGGGTTAGTTCACCCAAAAATGAAAATGAGCCTGTGTTTTACTCACCCTCAAAGCATTCTAGGTGTATGTGACTTTCTTCTTTCAGACGAATCCAATCGGAGTTATATTAAAAATTGTCCTGGCCCCTCCAAGCCTTTCAATGGGGGTAAGCGGGTTGGTTGTCAAGAGTTCAGAAGACGTGAAATAAAGTGCACCCATCTGTAATAAAACGTCCCTCACACGACTCCGGGGGATGAATAAAGGACTCCTGTAGCAAATCCATGCATTTTTGTAAGATAGATAGCCATATTTCAAATGTAATAAACACTTTTTTCTTACTTCCGCTGACTGTGGTACACGGAAGACGTTCAGTCGGTTTGTTGTTAAAACCTGGCAACCCTGAAGCTGTGATACCATGTTCTGTCCTTGCTGACAGAGCTGTTCTGTAATAATCAAACTGTGCTGCTGCCATGAACCGTTGACAAATGGGACATGCGTTCGCCTTGCTGCCTAAACGATATTGTATGTATACAATATCAACCTGCTCTAAAGTGTTAGCTCACCCATAAATAAATAAACAAATAAATAAATTCTGTCAACTTTTACTTATGCCATTCCGAACCTTTGACTTTTTTCCATGCAATTGCAATAAGCTGAGACGAAAGCTGAGCTTCAAAAAGGACGCTAAGGTACTGATTAACTCACCCTGCTACTGACCGAAATCAATCAGTCAGAGTTGAACTCGAGAACCGGATCACCGGATTCATAAACGTATCATCCAGACTGCTTTGTTGAACCACACAAAGCGATTCATTGAAGAATCAGAACACGCCAATGTCTACATTTTCAGTAAATAATGACTTTTGCATTTGAAAACGCAAGACACAGGGCATTGGATGGGGAAAAAATGCAAGATCTAAAACGTATTTTAAAAACGTTCAACTTCAACTTGAACACTGCGTTTTTTGACCGCTATCATGCACTAGAAACTACAGTTGACTAGAGGCGTGTAATTGACAAGAAGTCCATCAAGTCTATAGCGCATGTTTACATAGAAAAAAATAGAAAATCAGCATAGTGAGATTCAAACTTCAATTGTGTTTCTTATAAAAAGCTAGAGTTTAGACAACTTGTAATATAGCATATTACTGTATAGGCCTACTTCTACTTTTTTGTTGTTGTTGTTATTTTGCAGCTTGCAGATAACAAAAATTCTAAGAACAATTTGCTAACATTCTCATATTATGAAAACGGTAGGCCTATTCGTGAATATTCTCTGAACAATGAAAAAAAATTTGCGTTTTTAACAATGGAACATTCCATTTTATTAGGAAAAAGAAATGTTCCATGAACAATGTATATATACATTGTAATTTACATTAAATAAAATTTTTGTGCTGAAGTTTACATTCTATTCCATTCTATTAAAGGGGTCCTATTATGCTCTTTTACAAAGTCTTGATTTTGTTTTGGGGGTGTACTAGAACAGGCTCTCGTACTAGGTTGTAAGAAAAACACATTCTTTTTCACATACTTTACATTATTACAACACCTCTCTCCCCAGTCTGGCATGAACGGCTGGAATAGTTCCTGTATCAAATGAAGGCCCGCCTTCTGAAATACGAAATGTGCTGTGATTGGTTAGCTGGGCCAGTGTGTGTTGTGATTGGCAGCACTCGGCGCCTGGTCGGGAAATGTCATGCCCCTTACGATAGCCACCTGCGAGCTTCAGTGTAAATATTGCATCAAAATCAAATCAATTTGAGTGTGATTTAAACCCAGATGATTGTAACCACTCTAAGTTCGTCTGCTTTGAGAAAGCTAGCGTGTCTCCGACTTAGTGATAACACTCGTTGCCTTCTCTAGTGCAGCTCAACCAGGTCTCGTTCCATTCGTCGATATTTGTGATATCACAAA
The DNA here is from genome assembly GCF_001515645.1 of Sinocyclocheilus grahami. Taxonomy (NCBI): domain Eukaryota; kingdom Metazoa; phylum Chordata; class Actinopteri; order Cypriniformes; family Cyprinidae; genus Sinocyclocheilus; species Sinocyclocheilus grahami. The sequence goes on from NW_015505367.1 coordinate 702,613, forward strand.
TCCCGGAAAATATGCGTTGTAGTCCAAACGAGTCGTTCATTGTAGTTTTTGAAAAGTGATTTCTGTTAAATAAAACATCTCGTTTTGAAGTGTACTTTGAGCTTTGTAACTTCGCAAATCTTTTTTATGCTCACACAGCAACATTACAGACAACTAAAGTTGAAAAAGTGAAAAAGCATAATAGGACCCCTTTAACATTGCTGAAAGAACATTAGCCAAAGTTCTGAGGATGTTCCTAGCTGGGTGTTATCCCCAATCCACATACAGTTTCACTATATTGAAAATAATGGCCAGGATTTTCATAAAGAAAAATAAAGTATTGTGTTCCATTGACAAAAGAAAGTCAAACAGGCTTGGAACAACATGGAGGTTAATGACAGATTTTTCCATTTTGAGTGAACTATCCCTTTAAGAGCAGGAGCTGTAGGTTTTGCTCAAGGTTATTCTACATCCTCAACTTCATAGCTAGTAATTGCCCAATGCTGTTTTCCATTTCACGTTAGGAAATACAAACCTTGGAGAAAGAGCAAAACTGTCAAACTGACACATAACAGGAAGTGATTAAAGGAAAAATAGAGTAATATATGGAGATCGGTTGGAGATATATTTAATATATGGCGAACCATGGAGTCTGTTGACATTTGGGTCATAATTACGCTATGCTAATTAAATCTGCTGAGTATCAGAGAGCTGTTTAATAATTCAAACCCAGTGCAACCTCTAATACCAATGCCAATTTCCCAAAGTAAAGACAGTGGAATGATCATACTTGTCTCTCCTAAATATTTCATTCTCCTTGGGAAATCATTTTGACCTACAAAGACTAAGGAAGGGCAAGACAATGACACTATTTCTGTACTTACAGTGGAGAAACTGTTCTGAACCAGACTGGGCATGTGGAAATGTGATCCGTCACAGTACAACTGAAGGCTCCTATTTAGCAGTGCATGAAGTCTCACGATAACCATCCATAACTGTCCTACAATTATATCAGTTGTTGAAGGAAAACATATCAATTTTCAAGTCAAACAATGCTAGTAGTTTTTTTGTGCCCTGTTGATCTCTGAACTGACCTGTATTGGGCCTACAGTTTGTTCTCTGGCAGTCTTTTCTCAAAGCAGAGAGAAACAGCAGTTTGTGTTTGTTTTTTTCTGCAGGCATGAACTGTATTAAAGGCTATGTGGCGAGTTACAGATGGCCTTGCAACAACACAATTGAACGGAGTGGGCTTGGATTGCTCAAGGGAGCTTTGACATCCAGAATATTCACAACACAATAACAAGATCCCAAAGCTTTAGGAAAAAGCCTGAGCTTTAGAGCAAGCTGGTTAAGTTCAATTAACACATTCAAAAGAGCACATTTTTGTTCAGAAATTTAAATTAGCAAATGTTCCAACATGGTTTGGAGCAGAAGAAACTACAGTGGAGGCCAACAATATTAGCACCCTTGCACTTTAACAAGGAACTATTTATTATTGCATAAATGTTGAAATGAAAACATGTAGTCTTCAGCCCATATTTTAATATTTAAAAAAATCTTTGCTTTTTCATTTAGAAGGCTTTTAAACTAGTAAACAAAAGAAAATGGCAAGCATATTAGGGTCCATATCAGCACGTAGCTTATTAATGCAAGTAATATATGACACGGTTCTAGGTTGCAAAATCCAAAACATTCAGGGTTTTTTTATGCTAAGCACCCAACCCCAAATCGTTGAATCTCCTTCATGTTTTACTATAGCAAAGGCATTGTACTCTGTAAACGCTTTCTTTCTATAAAAAAGATAGCATGCTTACCACAAAAAAAAAAACCCTCTCCCAGAAGGATTCTAGCACTGCACTGTTGTTTATACCAGTTCTCAAAAATGGTGCAAGCTGCAATTTTTGTACCTTGCATCTTGGCAACTAAACACAGGTACCAATCTGTTGCCCATACACCCTACTTTTGGAAAAAGATTATGGAGACATGAAAATGGCATGCACATTGATGTCTAGGTTGGATGGATATGTAGACAGAGAGATCTGGGGATAAGCATGAGAAAATAGAGAAGAAACATGACAATAGGATGGGAAAGTTCCAGATGATCACTGTAAATAAAGTCAAAGATTACATTGTTTTCATGTTTTACTTCCAGGGTGTATTTTTATACCAAGTCAAGTGAGCATTTCTTCACCCTGGAAAGAGTACATCAGACAAAAAGAGCTAAGTGAGATACAGAGGACAGTACAGGAAGAGGAAGAGACAGCAGAGAGGCAGAGGTGAATGCAGAGCGAGAAGAGTTTATTCAGCATGCTACAAGATAAAAGCACTACACCACACAGGGACCGTCAAGCATGAGCTTGGTAGAAAAAAGAACCTTTAATTGTGCCACTTCTATACTGAACTTTACATTCCGAAATATGTAAAAACTCAATTCATGTAGAAAATTTACAGAACACCCCCTCCCCTTTGTTTCCCAGGCCTAGACCACTAAAAAGTCATTTTTCAGTAGAATCAGTGAGCGATTCTCGCACAACCACAATCAACGACAATTAAGGGTCATTTATATGAGTGATGTCAGTTGGAAAGTCTTATTTTTTCCCCCCCCATTGATAAAAATATTCCAGAGGTTGAATAAAACATTTTGTACAATGCAGAATAAAGTAAGACTAAAGGCACATTTACTTTGGTCCCAACAGTCCCTACATTAATGTGACATCACAACATCAAACATGGTCAATCTGACACATGCAACTGCCGAGATCCATCAGCACATGCTCTGATTTTCATCAAAAAAAAATGGGTAACAGAATTCACTGAAGCAAAAGTCAATGAGAAATATCAAAGCAGGTTCTATACGTCACACACTGTGCTCCCCACTGTCAGTGTTTTGTTTACCACAGGTTTCAATCACAAAAAGTACCTTGGGTGCCTGATCAAAGAAGAAAAAAAAAAACACTACAGCCCAGAATAAAACAAATGCACAAGATAATTTACAACTTGGAGTACGTTCCATCAAATTCAGTTAATTGTGTTCAGATTCAATTCAATAGATGATAAAAAACTGAGCTTTTGCCTTTGAATCAAAGCAAGCAGACTAGCTTTCAAAGCTTGAATTGAATTGGTTTTGAAAAATGACACGGTGAGGCCACGTTGGGCGAGTGAAACCCATCAAAACAACAGCAAGGTTATGTTTTCTGTATCATCACACATAATGTGCCTAAACCTCTCTAATGTGTAACAACGGGAGCAAAGGGATGATGCTATTTTGCTAAGTAAGGCACATTTTTGTCAATCCATCCTAAAACAGAGTAACAGCTGGCCATACACAAACAATAGTAGGAGCAGATACAGAGCGAGTGTTCCTTTAAGGGCCATTCTCATTGAAGTTCTTGATATGGTGTTAAGGAATGACTTGAGGCTCCTGGGGGAGAGAGAGGAAAGGTGGCATAGCACCAGGGGATCCTCAGATGGTGGACTTTGAGAAGGACACTCTCAGGCGGTGGCCACGGCCCATGTCGTAGTTGTGAAGGTCAATGAGTGCCTGAATCGCCTCCTCCGCCGTGGACATCTGCAGCAGAGCCATTTTGCGATCTCTAGAAATAATAATGATTTAAAAAAATAAGTGATGGTCAAACCGAGGATCGTGAATGTAGACAAAAATGACTAAGAAATGGAATGCAGTGGGTTCTTACTGGAAAAACTTGAACGCTTTCACTGTACCGCCAGAATTTGAGAAGAGCAGTCGTAAATCCTCCTCTGTCACATTCTCACTGGAGGGGAAACAAGCAGTTATTAGCATTTCCTCAGAGTAAATGGTAAAATGTTATCATGATGCATGAACCAATAAAAAAGGAAAACACATTTTCCTTGGTAGCCACATTTTAATCTCAGACTTGAACTGAAAGACACTGCGAGGGAAAAAACTGACAATTACTTTAAAAAGATGGTCAGCAGTTGGTCCAAGATGTATGATTCCACAACAAGACACAAGTATTAATAAAATGGCAAAACCTACAGAAAAATCACTACTAGCATTCATTAGGACTGATGTTCTCCTGCATACTCACGGTATGTTAGAGAGATGGAGAGTAGCTGAAGGGGGGAAGATGTTCTGAAAGTTCTTGGACCCGGGCTTCTTGAAGCGATGCAGAGGAGAACTTGTGAAGTCCTTGGTCAGGCCCTGATCATCTAAACCCTCCCTGGGCAGCTGTACTGTCTGGTGCTTGGAGAGGGTCACACGAATGATCTTGCCATACATCTTCTGCCCGTTCAAATGGCTCATGGCTAGATAATAAAGACACGGAGAGCTCTTTCTCCGTCTTAATGCGATATAAATATGGTACATGTTAATCACAAAAAGGACAGCGTGTCAGCTTACCTAACTGAGCTTGGTTGCCATCAGACATCTGGATTAGAGCACTGTCCTTCTTATTGTAAAGGATCTTCACGCGCTGCACGTCACCGTAGACACCTTCGGTTAAGCAAGAGGCAGATGGAAGAGGGAGGGAAGGAGGAGGAGGAGAGGAGTGAACCAGGAAGGACAAGTTAGTGCTTCAGAAGCTCCGGTTCTGACATGAAAGGTGAAGATGATGGTACAAATCTTCCAAATTATCTACACCAAAAAGTCCAAAACAGTGTTTCTAACAGACACAGCTTATTTGATACGCCCTCCAAAAACAAGCTCATGTGATATGGCAAAGTTAAAATCAAAAGCCTACATGCAAAATAATCAACCATGCATTAATATAAGCTGTACATGAAGAGAGACAGAGAGAGCAAGATAGAGACAGAGGCTTCGAAATCCAAGGAAAAACAAACAAAAAACTAGGCTATTTCATTTCAAATTTGGCATAGTAGAACTAAACAAATTAAATTGGAAAACTAAGAAACTGTTGTTGCACTAGTGCCAGATTAATAACTAACCTTTACAATGATAAATGAAAGAGAAAATAAAACAACTGAAATTAAATTAACAATAGATAAACAAAACAAAAAAAAAGAGGTAGATTGCTAACAATAACATACCGAAGAGGGTAAACAGACTTTGGGGCGTAACCATCTTTAGAAGGAGAGAAGAGCAAGCAGCGTAAGACAGGAAGAGAGAAGAGTCGAGGTAGAGCGGAGATGAACAGATCATCCATAACGGAGGGTGGTTTCCCGTAGAATGGTGAGGTGGTCATGGAGCATGGGTCAAGGCAGTTAATAGGGGCAAGTCGGTCCGAGGAGGAACATTTGTTTTGGTTCAGGCACAAAGCATGAATGGGTGGAGGGCGGGGAGACAGGATTGCAGGAGAGAAAGAGCCAACCAATCACAGAGGAGTCAGGAGAGGAGAGAAGAGGAGAGAAGAGGGAAGAGGAAGGGTTGGAAACAGTGTGGGATAAAAGAAAAAGAAAAGAAAAAGAGTTGGAAGGGGGGACAAAAATAATATACAGGTCAGTACATAGGAAATGCAGGAGTTTGGTCAGAAAATGGCAGGGTTCTCTTTTTCTTTTGCTTCCCCCGACTATGTTTAACAGTGCCAAACGTAGTCACCCGAGACCGAGCGTGGGCAGGGCACATTTACTCAGACTAAGCGCAGCACAGAAACGCTGTGAGAAGGACAAAGCATGCAGAGCGCGTGGAAGGCTTTGGTATGAGAAAGCGTTAAGGGAAAAAAAACTAACAAAACATCAGCCTATGGCAGTAAAGGGGCGGGGCCATGCAGCGAGTAGGCATGAAAACCACCTTGCAGAGTTATGGCATCAATAGAGAGCACGTCATGTCAAAAACTCCGCAGACTCACAAGTGTTTGGAAAAACAAAAACCATGATGGGGAAATTACTGGGACACTTCAAAAAGACAGAGAAATCAAAGTGAGAGAGAGTGTGAGAGAAATGAGAGAGGCGGGTGGGGCTACCATGTTTCATACCAACTTTGAATAGCTTAGAGAGAGGCAGTGGAGCATCAGGAGAAGAAGAGAGAGATACAGCTTAGAGAGAAAAGACAGTTAGATATTACTTCCAGACAGAGCGCTTGTGAAAAGGTGCGAGGGAAAGAGAGAGAGAATGAGAGAGAGAGAGAGAGAGAGAGAGAGAGAGAGGGGGAGAGATAAAGAGAGAGGAGAGACAGTGATCAAATTTTGCACAGAAGAGAGACTGCAAAGAGACCCTCCATTTTGACGAAAACCTTACTGAGAATGCTTTCAGTATATTTCTGCAAGTATAAATGTCACAATAGAGAACAAAGAGCTACAGGTTCTAATTCATTACTAGTCACTATCAATTCACTACTAACTGCAAATATACTGAAATAACATTGAACATAATATATGAAATACACTGAGGATGGAAATGAGACACAGGTCAACCTTGAAGTCATGTCAAGACAAGTTTCTCAATCTAAGGCACATTAGAAAAGTGACTGAAATGACTTTGAAATCAACTTCAAAACAGAGTCGAGGTAGAGCGGAGATGAACAGATCATCCATAACGGAGGGTGGTTTCCCGTAGAATGGTGAGGTGGTCATGGAGCATGGGTCAAGGCAGTTAATAGGGGCAAGTCGGTCCGAGGAGGAACATTTGTTTTGGTTCAGGCACAAAGCATGAATGGGTGGAGGGCGGGGAGACAGGATTGCAGGAGAGAAAGAGCCAACCAATCACAGAGGAGTCAGGAGAGGAGAGAAGAGGAGAGAAGAGGGAAGAGGAAGGGTTGGAAACAGTGTGGGATAAAAGAAAAAGAAAAGAAAAAGAGTTGGAAGGGGGGACAAAAATAATATACAGGTCAGTACATAGGAAATGCAGGAGTTTGGTCAGAAAATGGCAGGGTTCTCTTTTTCTTTTGCTTCCCCCGACTATGTTTAACAGTGCCAAACGTAGTCACCCGAGACCGAGCGTGGGCAGGGCACATTTACTCAGACTAAGCGCAGCACAGAAACGCTGTGAGAAGGACAAAGCATGCAGAGCGCGTGGAAGGCTTTGGTATGAGAAAGCGTTAAGGGAAAAAAAACTAACAAAACATCAGCCTATGGCAGTAAAGGGGCGGGGCCATGCAGCGAGTAGGCATGAAAACCACCTTGCAGAGTTATGGCATCAATAGAGAGCACGTCATGTCAAAAACTCCGCAGACTCACAAGTGTTTGGAAAAACAAAAACCATGATGGGGAAATTACTGGGACACTTCAAAAAGACAGAGAAATCAAAGTGAGAGAGAGTGTGAGAGAAATGAGAGAGGCGGGTGGGGCTACCATGTTTCATACCAACTTTGAATAGCTTAGAGAGAGGCAGTGGAGCATCAGGAGAAGAAGAGAGAGATACAGCTTAGAGAGAAAAGACAGTTAGATATTACTTCCAGACAGAGCGCTTGTGAAAAGGTGCGAGGGAAAGAGAGAGAGAATGAGAGAGAGAGAGAGAGAGAGAGAGAGAGAGAGGGGGAGAGATAAAGAGAGAGGAGAGACAGTGATCAAATTTTGCACAGAAGAGAGACTGCAAAGAGACCCTCCATTTTGACGAAAACCTTACTGAGAATGCTTTCAGTATATTTCTGCAAGTATAAATGTCACAATAGAGAACAAAGAGCTACAGGTTCTAATTCATTACTAGTCACTATCAATTCACTACTAACTGCAAATATACTGAAATAACATTGAACATAATATATGAAATACACTGAGGATGGAAATGAGACACAGGTCAACCTTGAAGTCATGTCAAGACAAGTTTCTCAATCTAAGGCACATTAGAAAAGTGACTGAAATGACTTTGAAATCAACTTCAAAACATCCAGCAAAAGAGCAAAGTTAACATGGGAATGTGATTACAGTGTTTGGAATGAAGGAAGCCCTGATGATGTATTTAGTAGGGTTGGGTATTTTTTTTGTTTTTGTTCATAAAGTGTACCGTGACAAACACACTCTGGGTTCACCCAAAAAATTCTGTCATCATTAACTCAGCCTCATGTTGTTTTTATTTCAGATTCAATTTAGGCTTTTAATCACATATAAACATTGATCACCGCACACAGAGCTCATCAAATATGGTAAACACGGAAGCTCAACCATGCTTGCTTGATAAGTGAGAACCAATGAGGTTTGTTCTAGCACATGAAGCAAGCAAGGTTGAGTCTGTATGTGTAGGTATGCTGACTAAAGGCCTGAATGAAAACTGTTAATCATATACGGCTGGAGTTCTCTACAAGAATATTGTAATCTGAACAAATAAAAAAAAACCTACACATCACACACCAGCCGACTTTGTCAGTGGTTAAAGGAAAAAATTGGGCACCATACATTAAATGAATGAGGATCATACACTGCCAAGCGTTCAAGACATTCTGAAGCAAAAACAGACAGTGTCTGTCCATCATATACTATGTGGTTTCTGTGAAATCTGACTGCCTAAAATCAGTACATTGGTTCTAACTTTCCACAACTAGTGTTGGAGCATACAGGCTATAAATTGGGTCAAAAATCTGGACAAAATTTGTGTAGTATTTTCCAGCTTAAACGCGATCTTGCACCTTCAGAAGACTTGCATTAAACCGCTTTTTGACAAGTGAATGTTTTGGCTGTGTGGACTTTCAATGGATGGACAAAAATGAAGAGAGAACATTAAAAATATCTTAATTTGTGTGCTGAAAATGAACAAGTCTTTTTTGGTTTTCTGTTTTTGGACTGACATTAGGGTGAGTAAAAGATGACAGAATTTCCATTTCTTGGTGAACTAACGCTTTCATTTTCACACTTGTATATTATGTAATATTTTGGGCCATTACAGCTTAAAAAAGCAAATATAATGCAATTGCAGGCTTTGAAATGACGTATACATTTAAACAATGAAAGCACATATGTGGGGCAGCTGGTGAGGTTTAAATTTTTTTACTAAATACAATCATGCATTAAAATGCTCTTGTGGTTTTAAACATTATATTAGTTCTTGCAATTGCTGATAAAGATTAATTTTAATATTTTGTGTTTTTATACAGCTCTAGTATTTACTGAAAAAATATGTAACAATTATGAAAAGGCTTATGACATCACCAAGAATCCTTCTTTATGTTGTACTCTCACAACACAACAACGTTTCATGTATGCAGGGCTCGCAAAATCGCTAGCCCGACGTCCCGGGGCTATTGTGTTTTCCAGTCGGGCTACCAAAATGTATCTTAAATACAGATCTCCCATGGGTCCTTAAAAACTCCTAAAGTGAGTTGTATCAAACTTAAGGCCATAAAAAGTTTTAAATACGTTAAATGGTATAATAAATGTCTTAATTATAATTTCAAGAGGTATTACAGTTGGGGACGGAAAGACAAGAGTCAGGATATGGCTGGATTAAACTTCAAAAGGCAATGATGTCATTGAATAAATATGAGCGCTGCACGTGTCAAGTCAAAACCAGGCGCGGATGTCTTTATTTGAATGTGTCTGAAGGGAACCGACTGTCCTCAGAAACGTGTCGTTGGCATTTTAATTTCATTTGACCTATAATTCCTGATAAAGCAGCGTTTATGAGTGCGGAGCTGCTTTGTGTACAGCCGTTACCGGGGAAACCGCAATATTTCAGCGCTCCTAAAGCGCCACCTCATGGCAGAGAATTAATTTGTATTTCCAATAAGCATTCCTTGCTGTTTATAGTCATATCAATGCAAATATCAACTCATGTTTTGACGCAGCAAACACATAAAAAGAAGTGAATGTGCCTTCTAAAAATCTAAACAATTAATACAGTAATATTCATACGTTTTAAATTGACAATAATTTATATGCTTGACTTTTCATAAAAATGGTCTAAAGGCTGAAATGCTGTTGTATGAGATTTTTGTTTTTGTGAAAACCTGTATCTGAACTGTAAATCATGTAATTTTATAGCTCAATACTGTATGTTACCATAGACATTGTCCAACCCCACTCATACTGTGTTCATTTTACTTGTGAAGCTCTTAAAATGGGTCATAAATTGCCTTAAAATTTATTTTTAAAAATTCTGCAGATACACTGTAAATATTGAAATAAAATTCCTTCCTTCATATTTGTTGATATTTGTGTATTGAAAATATTTTTGATTGACATTTAAACTCCTATCTGATTTTCTATATTGAAAAAAAATATATTTTTTTTTTATTTCGGCTAGTTAAATTAATTTTTGGGCTACCAAAATCTGAAGAGTACCTGCCCGAAGGGCTACCAGGGATTTTGAAATTCTGCGAGCCCTGGTATGTTAACACTGCTCTGCTGCTAAATGTCGTGAAGGCCCCTCCAACTCAAAAATTATCTTTAACAGATGAGGACTGAACATATAAAACCTGAGACATACAGTGACCTGATTGACATAATGAAAAGAATGAACAGAGAGAGCAGGGATGTGTTTGTGTGTGTGTGTGTGTTGTGGGTGTTGAGGTCTGACCTCTTCGTTGAGGTTGCTGACCAGGAGCACTCCGCCAGGTCCCGTATGTCCAGACAACGCCACCCTCCCTGCTGCTGCCGCCGCTGCTGCTGCTGCACTCAGAGGGCTGATGGCCCCTACAGAGAGAGGAGAAGAGAGGAAGGACCGTGTCAGCTCACACAACCCCTGCTCAGCATCTCAGTCGGATCTGCCCTGTGGCCATGCATTCTACCTGTCTGCACCCACCACACCAAGCACATCCAGTTACGCAGCCAACACCACACACCTCGGGCAAACCCACATCCCAGAGTCAATATCTGCCGCTAGGCAGATCGCAATCTGAACCGATTTCACACAGACTGGCACTCTAGAGCAATATCCGAACAAAATTGCTTTTTGGGCCCTCTCTGCTCGCTGTAGTTAGCTGCTCAATAGGCCGCTCTGCTTTAGCTAAAGGGAACTCGTGTTTGGCAGTTTGGATTGCCAGTCTGTCTGAAATACGGGTCCCTAATTAGTGTGCATGTCAATCTATTACATCAGGCCCATAATGCCGAATGGAAGGGCTTATTGTTGCAGCTTCAGATTTATGCTTTGACAAATAATGACACTGTTTATGAATCCTGCATGTCAAGTCAGGACAAATGGTTGGGGTGGTTTCAACATGAAAGCCCTGCCAATTCTGACAGCACTGGAAAAGTCCCTGTCCTTCAGAAGGAAGAGCGCATTCAAGTAGGGTTAGAAAATCAAAAGGAAAAAGGAAAGTAAATGGAAGCATAGGTACCTAGAGAAGATGGAAACCCTCCACCACTAGAGTAGGAAGTTACCATTCCAGAGGGAGTACCTAAGGAGAACGTGTACAGTCAAAGTCTTACGGGATCAAACACAGACTGGGGGCCGTGGAAGCGGCAAAAACGTAAAGCAACGTGTTTGAATGGCACATCAATTAGACGGGATTGCATTTCAGGCACCATTGACCCATTTTCCACTAAGAACTAGAAAACTCTCATGAATCACAATAGAGGGGAAGCATTCACACCTCTACCCTGCTCTGAAACTGAAGCTATGCAGACAGGAGATGATGATGCATGTCAGAGAATGACAGGGAAGATGGGTCTTAAAGGTGTGATTGAGCAACGATTGTGTTTGAGGCACACGCAAGAGCGTTTTTTAACATACCGAGCAGGGAGGTGGAATCTTTGCCGAGAGTGGCAGCCACAGACGGGTCCATGGGCGGTTGACCGTCTCCTGCGGGCAGCTCTGGCCGGGTGTAATCCCGGCTTTTGTCATTGTTGTATTTTACATTCAGGTTGACCAGCTTGGAGAAGTCGATGCGCAAAGTGCAGCAGGAGTTGTATATGTTCTGGCCATCCAAGGACTTTATTGAAAGGAAGAGAAAAAAAGAGACGGAGGATGAGAGCAAGACATTTGTTATTCTATGACATGGGTGAATAAGGATAAGAATAATTACAGCCATCGCGTAATGTAGGGCCCTGGCTCAAAGTAATAAAAATGCTTCTCTACAAGTAATGACAACTGCAGTCATTTCATCACATAAATGAAAGAAAGGTACTAAACCAACATATGACTGGATCATAATTTGCCTGTGGCCATAACCATCACATTAAAAATCTCATAACAGTGCTTTGGCACATCATTACACATTTATAGATTTTGCAGTGGTTTCAATCCTCCTCTTCGTTCACTCACCAGTTTAGCCTGCTGGGCATTTACTGGGTCACTGAACTGCAGAAGAGCCTGGAACTGATTATTTTTGGTAAATGTGATTATCTTCATGACAGTCCCAAACTTGGAGAAGATCTAAGAGAGATCAGTGCAAAGTCCTGTTAATTCAGAGGCATGAGAGTAGAGACCTGCACTCCCGCGGGAGTACCGCGGGACCCAACGCAACAGGATGCGGCGCGGGACAACTCTTGATGGGCGAGTGCGGGCGGGAAGAGACTCGTGTGTGTGCGGGATGTGGGAGAATAAAATGATTTGCGGGACTCCCGCAAAATAGAATATCTAAACATAAAGTGTCTAAAACATATAAATTGTAAATAATCTGTTGCACAAAAGCAAGAACTAGTATTAACATTAAAATAATTGACATGCGGCAAGCTAGGCATAGTTTCTATTTATAACGCGTGTTTAAAGGTTGCGCAATGTAGCCAATCACAGACTCAGCTGGTGATTTCTGGAACACAATGGCCAATCATAGGTGATTAAGTTAGAATCTACTCACCGCAAAAAATTGCGTGCTCACGAATCTTCTCATTTTAACATACGAAGTGTAGACACTGTGAAAGATTCATTGTGCATATATTTATTGTGTTATAACAGAGCTTTATGAGATAGCGATTAACTGAGATGTCAGCTTTTATGCTGGGATGTTGTGGAGCTTAGGAGATGTTACAGAACCATTTAATGTAAATGTCTTCGATGTACTGAAAAAACTATATAGATTACTTTTATGCGGGTTTCTGCGGGCGGGAGTGGGACAAAACATGAATGTTGCGGGCGGGAGCGGGCGGGCGCGGGACAGAATCTTGCGGGAGCGGGACTGAAAAATCCGTCCCGTGCAGGTCTCTACATGAGAGTGTAAAAATACATTCGGCTGTTTTTTTTTTTAAACTGCAGTTTGTTCCAGATGGATGCCTGCTGTGGCCAGTGACCTGTTGGAGGACGTCCAGGGTGACTGGGTAGAACATGTTGTCGATGATTATTCGCAGTACTGGGCTGGGGGCAGGCGTTAACACACTCTCACCAGCCGCAGAGCTTGGAGAGCCACCCTCCTGGACAGCGGACACCGCCTGTAGCACAGCCTGAGCTCGCTTTGGAAGGAAAGCAAGGGAACCGATTAGGACTAGAACTATGCTAATTACACACTTCTGTTGCTGATATAATTTTAGTTCTGAAAAATTAAAACAAGGAGTGCATTTTCTAACCTGGTTGAGCGCACTGTCAGTCTTGAGCTCTTTGTGGTTGGAGTACTGAATGAACACTGGGACATTACGCACTTGAGGTGTAACAGCTGTGTAATAGTTCACCATGGTAACAGCTGCTTCCTCTGTTCCTAGCTCCAAAAATGCCTAATTGAGGGAAAGTGTTCAAAATGAAGAAAGAAGCTCTTTTTCCAAATGAATGAGCAAAAACTTTGTTCACCCAATTTGAAAAACAGCTTTAAAGGGTCATGAAACCTCCTGCTTCAGCACTGGTTAGTTCTCACTACAGTTTTAAAAAATGCTAAAAAAAAGTGGGTGTGGTGCACAGCGGAGTGGAGGGGGAAGAGGGGAGAAAGACAACACACACAGCTTCAGGTTCAGACAGTTTCATTTCACCCCCATCAAGTTAAAAACACAAATAAACGCACAGCCATTTGCACTCTGCATCGAAAACATATATATGAACGCGCTGTTGCACCTCTGATAACTTTTTAGGTTTATTCGGCTGCGTTTATATAAGCATTTTGATGGCTTGTGTCACAGAGCTGTAAAACAGTTACACTCACTAAGTGAATCGCGTTTGTGCCGAACTCTTATTACAAAGCAAAAACAAACATTCTCTTTCCTTCGATCCATGAACATTTCTCTCAGTTAATGAACGCAGTCTCACAGTCTGAAGCCTCTGTCATATCAAATCAACACTTGCTGTAGATAAGAACACAGTCTCATGAATAATTTAATATACACCGATGTGTCATCGATGTACTATAGTCCATTGCCACGTCACAAATTGTGACGTCAACACGATGTAGATTTTAAACCCAGAAGATGGAAATAGCGCAAATAAGCTTAAAATTAACCAGTTTTCTCAAAGTTAAAATTATCAGATGCTAACATTGTCTTCTATAATGTGCAACACAAACAACTCTGCTAAAATCTCAGGAAAAGTAGTCTGGGGTTTCATGACTCTTTAACAAGACATTTTAAACACTAAATTGAATTTCAGCTCTATCTCTTTGCTATCACAACAGGTTTAACGTTCCTCACCACCATCCCCTATCACATACCTGATTTTTGCCTTTAAGCATCAGGATATTAGTGACCTTTCCAAAGGGCAAACCCAGGGCGATGACCTCAGTCTCGGAAACCTCACTGGGGAGTTTCCGGATATGAATGACTCTGGATGGTGGGCTGTCCATGCTGTCCTCCACCCTCAGTTTCTTACTGTCACTTCCATTAGCTGTCAAATAAATCAGAAATACACCTGCACTTCAAAAGTTTATTTTTTTATGTTTATATGATATTTAATTTAATAAATTTAACCACCTATATATTATTTGCCAGTAACTGGGGAAATGATAATCAATACAGATGTACAGTGTTTACATTTTCCAGATTTTGTTTATTTCATGAATGAGCAAAAAATGACTTTGTGTCCTTTCAGATTGGATGTGATCTCGCATTCTGCTAGCACTTGTTTTACAAAATGCCGTATGTATGCATGTCAAATGATTTTGGCCATTTTGCCATCCCTTGATATTTTTCAGCATATCGCACCAAACCTAATTGCAATTTTTTTGGTTAAAAATTGCGATTTGCAATTTAAAATGTGCTTTTTAAAACAAATTAACTATAAATAATTAAATATAATAATCAGATAAAAAATTAATGATAAGAACAATAATAATTTTATTTGACAGAAAACTATTGTTTTACAAACTGCAGGGTTACTTGTTAACATGCAAAATACAGTAATTTCTTAATTTTTATCAGGAGGTATGTAAAATCAAAAACAGAGTCAATGTCTTTAATATTAACCTTTTATTAGGGGTGCTTCGACTGATCGGCTACCGATCACTATCGGTATGTGTATGTTGACAATCACGTTGGGATGATTGATCGGAGGTCTCTAAAAAAGCCGATCTCAAAAAATCTCAAGCTAATGACGCTGCCGTGAAAGGTTTGGCACGACATGCAGCGGCACCGTCTCAAGTCTCTGTCCGGTGTGGATAAAATAATTATAATGCTGAAGGTGAGGTACAGTTCATATGTCTTCATTAAATAACTTATAAAGTAATTTGAAAACCTTGTGTGAGACGTAATTTCACAAACAGCGTGAGTAAAATACCGCACGCGCTCTTTCTTTCTCTCTCAAAATACACAAATGGCTTCAAATCACCACAATGCGTCTGTCTATAAGCGAGCTGCACGCTGCACATTTGACACAGGAATTGTCACTTGCACAATCGAGGCAGTGTCACATCGTCACTAAAGTTTATAAATTGCATTACTTTTTAATTCTTGCCAGTGATTAACCATTCAGCGCTCATGCACACTCGCAGCGCATACACATAACGCCAGGTTCACATTACTCCGTTTGCAGTGCGTATGTGGCTGTGAACATAGGCGCCGAAAAATTTTACACATTATCTATTCACTATCATACTGGCGAAACAGATCTGGCAAACTATCCAAAGCATATCTTTGTTTGCGCTCTGGAGAAAATTAAAAGTTTTATTTTTGTCCAGTGCAAGCTTGCAAATCCTCTCATTATAAACAAAACTTTATGAGATCGCTAAGACGACGAGGGACAGCTTTTTAGTGATTTTAAATGGAGTGCTCTTTGTGTGCTTTCTAGGCTATATATAATCCAATTAAGAATTTTTATAAAACTTTTACTTTTCGGCCACATACACGCTGCAAAGTTTCAGGAATGACATGCGCATATTTATGCGGGATTCAAACTCGAAAGAGCAATGGACGGCACAAAAACGTGAAAATTTACGTGCATTAAAGTTAGAGCACTTTCTAAAGCATCCTCGTATTTAATTCTGGAACCGGGCCTGGATAAAACTAGCTGAGTTTGAGCAGTTTGAGCAGAAGCTCATATTTATGCGATCGCATGAAGTTTTATGTGGCAGTAGGCTATGCTTCAAAGTAGGGATGCACGATATATCGGCCACCATATCGGTATCGGCCCATATCGGCTCATTTTTTCTGTTATCGGTATCGGCCTGATAAGAAAATTTGGCCGATATCTTAAAGCCGATAAATAATGCATTATTTCCTTCAGAGACACTTCAGATGCGCGCTGTTCGTTTGCAGCCTTTTGTGCAATTGTACGTTGTAATATTGTGTTTATTTGATGTATAGCCGGAAAAAATTAGCAGGATTTGTTAATTTCCCCCGTGAAAATCTTTATACAGTTAGAGTAAACATGCACATGGGCTTCATTGAATACTTCTTGCATCTGTTGATTTCATCTTATGTGTGGATTATTTGGTTTTATTTTGTGCAAATCTTCAGTTTCATCAGCTCTTATAAGTAATAAACAACAAGATATGTGGCCAGTCAAAGTTAACTATCTATTAATCAAAACATAAACATTATTTACCCCGTTTATGTCTGCGAGGCATCCGTTACACATTATGTTATTATTGTTTTATTCTCGCAGTTTCGTAAAATTTCAGTTGAACCACTCATGTCACATGGACTATTTTACCGATGTCCTTGCTACGTTTCTGGACCTGGGAACATTGCAGTTGCATTGCTGTCTATGGGAGGGTCAGAGAGCTCTCAGATTTGATCAAAAATATCTTCATTTGTGTTCGGAAGATGAACAAAGGTCTTACGGATTTGGAATGAAATGAGGGTGAGTAATTAATGACAGAATTTTCATTTTTGGGTGAACTAACCCTTTAATAGACAGACAGTTCCTGCCCTTGATTATGATTGGATGAGCCACATTTGAAACTGTAACAAAATGCTCTTTAAACACACACCTGTGACCTTATTACAGGAGTATTACTGTGCCACTACATCTGAGTGTTGCTGTGTTGATAAATGTTATCTGAAGAACTACATCTGTTGGCAAAAGAATTATAATTTGTTATCAATAAATCTTTATATTTTTGTTGCTGTGTGCATATTTTATGAAACCTTGCCAGGTACATGCGACCATTTTATAAAAGCAATAAGCCCTATAAAGCCAAGGATTTTAGTGATTTAAGAGCAGCTTAGGGGGTTTAGCTGTTCTAAAATAGTTGTAAGGCACAGCTTCTAGGGCTTATTGCTTTAAAACGGCACTACATTCTAGACACGCAATAGGTGCACGTAGAATTTTGTGATTTTTGTCATAAAGTTCTCAAACCTCTGGCCATTCTGTGGAGTTTTCATTTTTTGTATTCATGTAGGCACAGTTTTCGGTTATCAATTTCACACAAAATAAATCTATACTGATTGCACCCAATTTAGAGTTTTATTCCCCCTCTTACCAGTGACTGAAGAGTTTGGACTGTTGTACAGACTGCCAGACAGCAATTCATCTGAGCTTCTCTAGAAAGACACAGATGGACACTGCAAACTCAGTAAATCATTCAAATGATTAAAATGTTGATGAGTCATATAACTCTACATCATTCCATTATCGACATTCCCCCAAAATAATATGGACCTGTGTGGATGGTTCCACTCTCAGATTTGTTCATACATTTTGATAAAATATCTTAAAATTACGTTAAAACAAGAAGAAAAAAAACATTTTCTTTCATTTTAATTCTTTTTTATTGAAAGAGAAAGACTATCGAACGTTGCCATTCTTTCCCATGACAATACACAAAGTCTTAAATTAAACACCAAAGACATGGTGGACGAAATTGCCCCCAAAAAAAGGCCCAGAGAATTAAAGTAATTACAACTAGTGTTTTTTTCTTTTTTTTTTCTTTTACATTTACTTTCTTTCTGTCTTTTTGCATTTTGGGCTGCTGTGCCAAGAGTGTGTTTGCATTATATGGCAGTGTTTAGTGCCATAATATTTTCAATAACACTCCAAAGAGAAAGGAAAAATTTAAATCGCATCATATGACCCCTTTAAAGAATAGGATAAAGAAAGGAATAGTTCATCTAAAAGCTATTTCTTTAAAACAAGTAAAAAAAAGTGTGGACACCTCAGTGTTCAAATATCAACTTGAGCGACCTTTTCTGTTCAGCTCAACAGTAGCTCAGAGACCCTTTAAACGATGTTGCAGATTGCTAAAGAAAGGAATAGTTCATCTAAAAGCTATTTCTTTAAAACAAGTAAAAAAAGTGTGGACACCTCAGTGTTCAAATATCAACTTGAGCGACCTTTTCTGTTCAGCTCAACAGTAGCTCAGAGACCCTTTAAACGATGTTGCAGATTGCCATGAGATCATCACACTTCACTGTTCTGAGAGCCCACAGGGAAAATGCAATCATGCTCAGGACGGAGGGGGCCAGTCGGCTTCAACTGACCACAGATGAAAAGATGTTTACTACACATTTCTGCACCAAATGTAACAGCTTGGCCTGAGCATCATTATATACCCTGTATTGATTTCCAATAGCCAGCACATGTGACTGTTGCCTCTGGGGTCTTGGCCACCAAGCGAATTGGGAGCTTGCGGTTCTTTGTCACTGAATCAGATTATTGATGAGAGAAGTGGGCCTTCTGGCTATAGTGTTTCATATAACCTTTACCTAACCCTCCTCCGCTTGTCCAACACCAGTTCGGCCGTCTGTGGAAAAGTGCCAGTCCTTGCGGGTGTCCACTATTTCTGTGAACCTTGCAGAAACTAAGCAGAGCTAATGCTTTGTTAAGAGGTCACAGTGTGAATATACATGACTCTGTGGTTACCGTAAGGTTTGCTGCAGGGCTCGATCTGCCATGGTTACCTGATATAGCGTTTCCTTAATTATTCAAACAGCGCTGTGCATCTCATTCAGCTTGAACTCAGGTGAACTGTTCGATACGATGAACCCGCTGACCCCTCTGTAATCACTACAATCTGTTTGCCTCTGTTGATTAAAGCCTTTTACAACATTCTCAGAAGGCCTGTATGCACCCAGAGGACCGGGAAGGGTAATAACGACACAAACAGGACCATGAACAGGGCCATTTTCAAGCCGAGTCTTTGTGTTACAGTCCCTTTTGTCAATATTCATTTCATAATATAGAATGCTTTTTACCCTTTCTTAATATCTTTGCCTGCTGTGACCTTGAATCTGACTTCCTTTTGTAATATAACGTTTATTCCTCCTTGTATTCTCCATTTGTATCAGTTTGCTCATGCTAGTAATTCAAACCCACATGTTAGCTGTTTTCAATCTCATTTGGTCAATACAAGTCTTGTTATTAGTGCATCAGCTTTGTGAAAGCATTACAGCTGTGTATAAAATATATTTTCTGTGCAGTTAATACAAAATTAACATGTATGTGATTACTAAATAAGGTGATAGTTAACACAAAAATTAACACAAAAAGAACACAAAAGAAGATGTTTTGATGAAAAAACATTTTGTTGGCCCAAAACAATGTAGACCTTATGGGATAGTGGCATATTTCATTAATGACAGAATGAAAATGAGACTGGGGGATAGAAGTACAGTATGTTCAATGGATTAGACTAGTTTAACAACATGACAATTGTTCAGCTGAAAAAACATAATTCTAAAAAAAATTCAGTATAGACAAAAGCTGTACAAAACAGTTTTGAAAATTGTGAGTTGTGAAAATTACATGCGATCAAAGAGTTTTATCAGTGTATGACAATGAAGTTTGTACCACTATATGGTCTTTTGGAACCCCAAAAAACTGAGAAATATTTAAAGGGGTCATATGATGTTGCTAAAAAGAACATTAGTTTGTTTATTTGGTGTCATGAAATGTGTTTATGCGGTTTAAGGTTCAAAAAACACATTATTTTCCACATACTGTACATTATTGTTTCTCCTCTATGCCCCGCCTTTCTGAAACGCATCGATTTTTACAAAGCTCATCGGTCTGAAAAGCGAGGTGTGCTGTGATTGGCCTGCTATCCAATGCGTTGTGATTGGCCGAATACCTCAAGCGTGTGACGGAAATGTTACGCCCCTTACCATACTGTGATGCTGTGTCCTGGCCGGAGCGACGAGACAAAAACATTAAAACCCATTATAAACAAGGCATTTGTTGCATCCAGTGGGGACTTATACTGTCTTTTTATGCGTTGCGTTGCATATAAATATAACGTAAATATAAAACCATGTCTGCATTTGTGATCGGAGAAATGACAAACAACAAGCACTACTCTACACTGCTCAAAACTCGCGTTTGAATCATCAGTGGCAAATCCTTTAAATATGAAAACGTACTTGCACCAAGTACGTGCAACACAGCCGGTGTTATGTCGATTTGTGCTACTGTGGAATTACAAATTTATAAAATGTTAAATCTAGGTTCCAATGTAATAGAATATATACTGAAAAAGTTATGTACCTTGTGTTTTACATTTTGAGGTAAAAAAGGATGACCTTTCTAAGGAGATCA
>NW_015505367.1:723316-785784 GCF_001515645.1 Sinocyclocheilus grahami
ACCTATGCATTTGAATGACACTGGTATTCTGATGAGATCAAGGCTGGGAAAATGCCTGTGTCGGGCTGATTCCTGTACTTCATTTGCATGCTATGGGTTAGATTGTCTCCACCTCTACTGAATGTATCCCTCCCCCTTAAATGTATATAAACTACAATGTATCACTGCCTTAGTCAGTCTTTTGATGACTGCAGCGCCATGCAGCGCGTTCTCAATAAAGAACTCTGCTGAAAATACCCAAGAGTCTCCTGGTCTCTGCTTCGACGAGGAAAAAGTTTCCTACACTACCCTGTCAGAATTTGCTACCTCCCATTAAAACAGTGGGTAGTACAATTTGACAACGAAAAATGCTACCTGTGAAATTATGGTTTATTAACGTCTACACCTACCACAACCCTAAACCTACCCTTAAAGTAATGCAAATACAGTAATTATGTGTTACATTCGCGGTTGTAGCTTGAATGGATACAGCTACAGTAAAACAACAATAAATAATTTTTTCTACCTATTAGATTGTGTTTTATTAAAGTCTACACCTACCCCAACCCTAAACCTGCCCTTACAGTAATGCAGATACATTAAATATTGTTGTTCAGCATGAGAAAAGGACGCAATATTGATGTGCGCATGCGCAGTAAATCCTGGTAGGACAATCTGACGGGTAAGATAAAATGTCAGGACACCGGCATTGTAGTCTACTCTACCAGGATAAGGTAACAGTCCCCCATAAAATGCGCTGCACACATCTGAATATTTGGGTTGAACTGTTCTGGAACAGTGTTGTAAATACAACTTAACCACTGATTTCTAGTTGTGTCCTCTTTTGGAAGGACAAACAAAATAGTTTTGCTTTCACAACGAAACACAGCGTCACACATGGTGGGATAGATTGAGTGGCAGCGGGCTTGCGAACGGCGCGGGCCGGCGAATTCGAAGAAGGAGCGGCCGGCGGGCTTGCGGCATCCACATGTGACGACCCCGGGCTGAACTCCGCCTCGTCGATCCACAGCGCAAAGTTGATGTATTTCCTTAGCGACCAGCACGGATCAGCTCCAGGCATGACGAAGCGGATATCGTCCTCTTTTGGAAGGCCAAACAAAGTAGTTTCGCTTTCACAACGAAACACAGCGTCACACATGGTGGGATAGATTGAGTGGCAGCGGGCTTGCGAACGGCGCGGGCCGGCGAATTCGAAGAAGGAGCGGCCGGCGGGCTTGCGGCATCCACATGTGACGACCCCGGGCTGAACTCCGCCTCGTCGATCCACAGCGCAAAGTTGATGTATTTCCTTAGCGACCAGCACGGATCAGCTCCAGGCATGACGAAGCGGATATCGTCCTCTTTTGGAAGGCCAAACAAAGTAGTTTCGCTTTCACAACGAAACACACAGCGTCTTCACGACATGGTGGCGGCAGCAACAACAATACTACAGCGAGAATCAAAGTTACGCCTTCTTTCTTTGCGTGAACATTTGGGCGGCGTTATGCAAATCTTCCCACATCATGACATAGACATGTGGGGGCGTGTTAGAACGAGCCGTTTTAGGTAGGCGTGGTTGACTTAACTTTTATAAAGAATATCTCTTTGGATTTGAGACTTTAGTCTTTGCAACTTTACAGATCTTCTTCATGCACCAAGAGCTTGTAACACTCCAAAGAGAAAGGAAAAATTGAAATCGCATCATATGACCCCTTTATTACATCATCTTTAGTTTCTACAGATGAAAGTAAGTCATACAGGTTTGATGGTGAGTAAATGACAATGTTATTTTAGTACTGATTATATGCTATTACTGTATTTAATCATTTGAATTAGCTTTCATTTTAATTTTTTCATTACTAATTAATAATTTTGTCATGCTTTTTTAGAATTTTCTTTTTCTTTATATTTAAAAAATATTTAAAATATATTTAAAATATTACAAATCTGACTATATCTTTCATTTTTATTATTATAATTATTTTTAGTATTTCATCTTAAACATAATCATTTCAGTTAGTTGGCAAGGCCAAGATTTTTTTAAATCTTATATTTACATTTTATTTCAGTTTGAATTCAATAACCAAAAATTAGATTTAATAGTTTTAGTTTATTAACAATAACATCACTGGTAAATGATGACAGATTTTTCATTTTTGTGTCAATCCTTTAACTTCAACTTGATTTTTTTTACTGTTCGGAAACTTGACAAGGACTTAGTACCCTACCAAGCAATTTGTGATTACTTTTCACTTGTGAATCAAATTATATCAAGCCTGGAAATTACTTATAGATGTTAATTAGAGATCGCATTAGAATGCTCAATAAAAGCTTAATAGTTCCCTTTAAAGATTAAGTTAGATTCTGTGTCGTCATTCTTCTCTGGCCCATATTGAATAGGTTCTCTCAATGCTGGTTAAATGAATCAATTCTTTATTCCAATTAGATGCTCCAGCATCTTTGTTCTTACTCTTTGTCGTCTTTGGGCCTGTGGTGTAGCATTATCCTGCTTTATTTTTCTGAGTGACCTCCAAGACAACAACCCACCAGCAGCGGTTTATCACCAGCAATGAGCTGATTTTGTGGTGAAAAAAAAGGTTAACAACTTCTGACACAGCCCTTCCCCTTCTATTGTAAGAAAACATCAGTTGATGTAAAGGAAAAGGAAGTGCCATTACCAGGTGAATACACAGATATTACACTCACAGTCTTGTTGAGCTGGGTGGCCTTTGGGAGTGACGGCTTGTGATTTCAGACGTGTCTGTTGAAATGTCAGGGCACTTCACATTTCCGCCCTGCTTCTTTCAGCAGGCCACCACCTCATCTTGCAGACAGGACAGTAGTGTTGAGATTTCCTCTGCTGGCCTGCCAAGCACTGCTCTGTTATAATGGGCTGTGTTCACTGCGCTCCTGACCCTGCTTGATGGATGATCTTTAACATACAGTAGAAGACAGCAGATGAAGAAAAGTTTTTTTTTTCTAGGCACAAGACAAATACTGTACTTTGGGGTAATTGATATAATATTTCTACATCATCAGACAAGTGAAGTGAAAGGGCAGTGTTGGTAGTGTTTGTATGGTTTCTTGTGATGTTTTACAAATGGAAGTGATTCTTGAGCTGCAACTGCTGCTTTTCCATGCAGAAATCAATTCAATGCTCCAAGGATGAGAAGTTCAGCAGGAACAGTGTTTGTTTAGTCTAAGAGCTGTAGCTCAAACAGTGTAGTGCTATACATTTATAATAATGTTTAAAGTTCCCCTATTATGGATAATGAAACATTCATATTTTGGTTTTGGGAGTCCCCAACAACAGATTGACATGCATGCAAGGTCAAAAAACACTTTCATTGTCTTATAATATTTATTTTTACCTTATTTGCTCAATGACTCCCAAACAATTCGTTCAACGATTCATTTTTCCAAACCCCTCCTTTGCGTGATGCTAATCTGAGGTGATTGGTCCGATTGGTCTCATTTTCATTTCATAATTTTACGGTGGCCGAGAGAGCTCAACGCGCTGCAACTTAAGAAAACACATGCAAATTGAAAAAACACCAGCAAATTAAGAAAACATCTTCATCGGTTTGACAACACACGCGCTGCAAATCCTCACAACACATGCAAATGAAGAAACGCGCTGCAAATAGCACGGACCACAACGGAAATGTTTCAAGGGGACCCAAAAAAGTGACGGACCCGGCTGGGATTTGTTTTGTGCAGTGGCTTGTGTTGTCAAACTGATGAAGATGTTTTCTTAATTTGCTGGGGTTTTTTCAATTTGCATGTGTTTTCTTAAGTTGCAGCGCATTGAGCTCTCTCGGCCACCGTACATAATGCCTGATAAAGCAGCCTTTGTAAGCAGTGCTGCTTTGTGTACAGCCTTACCGGGAAAACCCCCGTTACCGATTTTTACCTCTCTAAAAGCGGCACCTAGTGGCAAAGAATGAATTTGCATTTTCATTCAGACCAATGCGAAAAGACCAACAAGTGGGCGGGTAATATGCTAATGTTTCATGTTGACGTCAACATGAAACGGCTTGGGATTGGTTTTAAAAACGACTCGTTTCAATGATTCAGAATCGACTCTTTATTTTGAGAGACAATAACTTTTACACGGTGCACTTTCAGATTTAAAACTTTGCAGGATGTTTTCATTCACTTAGAGCTGTGTTACACACTGCATGAAAGATAATTTTCAAAAATCCATAATAGGGGCACTTTAAAAGTGCTATACTGTATTATTGTAGCTATATATTTCATGTGACACTGAAGACTGGAGTATTGACTGCTGAAAATTCAGCTTTGCAATGACAGGAATATGCTGTATTTATATAATATATTAAGATCAACAACTGTTTTTTTAAAACTAATAATATTTCACAGTATCACTGTTTTTACTGTATTTTTGCTAAACTAAATGCAGCCTTGGTGAGCAAATAATTAAATAAAAAATGTTCTTTAAAAAATATAATCTTTTGTCTTCTGTAGAAGAAAGAAATTCATACAGGTTTGGAATGTCGTGAGGGGGAGAAAAATGACAGATTTGTTTCGTCTTGCATGGAAATATAAGTCACTTTGGATTAAAGCATATACCAATACATAAATGTAGTGGCAATTTAATATATATTTTGAAGTTTTAAAAAATCACATCAGATTTCATAAAGGAATTCATTAGTAATATACAATAAACAATATTAAATGCGAGGTTTAAAACAAAAACCTTCAAACTTACACAAAGTTTGAGACATCAAAAGTGAAACAAAAAGCAGAGTCCCAGATGGATCTCTTTCCAGCTACGCTCAAAAATATGAAAATATCAGAACCATTTATCCGTGAAGACCCACACACTGTCATATCATCATGACAGATAATAATTTATGTGACTGATGCCTATTAAAAATACATTTTAAATCCCCAAGGCTTGTTTTTTATGGTATATACATATACATATACATATACATATATATACATATACATATATATATATATATATATATATATATATATATATACAGTATATATAGCCAAGATTGTTTTAGCCGTGCCTTTGTGGCCTCTGCACAAATGACAGAATTATGAATTTAACAACATGTTCCACAAACACTTGTTTTAAAGTTAGGTGAGGCGTGTCTTGTCTCATAATTTACAACATGTAAACACATCTTTATCTCCATGGGTGCGTGACACTGAGGCAGTTTCCATGGAGACATTCGGCTAAAAAAACTGTTGTACAAATAAATCTCATTAACCTCTTCACCTCTGCCTACGTCTCTGGAGAATGGTTCTTCACATACAGGAGCCTGGTTTCTTCGTTCTGCTGCAAAAATTAATTTTAAGCGCATTGTAACCTGACAAGGTGTCACAGAGGGCAAATGCGGAGGGGCAGACGGCTTCACCGCACACACATGAACTGTGCTCAGCGGCATATGATGCCTAATGGACACGGGCTCACATTAATGACTCCCCGTCTGTCCTTGTTTAAAAAAAGAGGCATTTGTACCAAACAAGTTGCCATCCACTGAAGAAGGTTATTTCAAGACTTTGAATTAATGTCGGAATTAATGTTTGTAGCTGTTGAAAGTGTTTTCCTCTGAGTCTGAAACTTCATTGTTCTTTTACAACTGCTGTATACTCAGAGCCGGCCTGTGGGTTTGTGAGAATATGAAAACGGACCCAACTTGTGTAAAATAACATAAAAACATCCATAGAACCACTACAATGTTACAAGTTTTCAAGAGAAAGCACTTATATAGTGTTCACATAGTACAATATTATGCTTATAAAATATATAGGATTAAATATAAATGATTTTAATGATGCTTTTAATGTTTCACATTTGTATGTGGGTAACAGTGCTAAATGAATAAATTAAATGTTTCATATAAACAGTGTAAATAGATTGAGGATGTAAAAAAAAAACAAAAAAACAATTGCAGAACTGTATGCAGAAGTGACCATAAGTTAAAACATACTTGCAAATAAAAAAGGGTGCAGTCAATGTGAAAGAAATTATTTAATTACAAACTGAAACTAAACAAAATAAACAGAACTTAGAAACATGACACTTTAATATACTATAATATTTTTGAATGTAATACGTATTTATTAATACGTTTATTGAAACATTAATTTAAAAATGCATTTATAATAACTAGCCTATGTATACAAACCATTTTCAGATTTTCAAACATTTTTAATGTGACAGATACTGTTTCTTCAATGCAAAAGTGCTTTAAATATTTGAAGAAATATCTTCTCTGCATTTCAATTAATGAAAACAATTAATAATTTAGCTAACGATAACAACACTAATCATTCCAAACCTGTATGACTTCTGCAGAGCACAAAAAATATATTGTAAAACATTTCGGCTGTTTTTCTCCACATAGGGAAGTCACTGGACACTGGACCCCACTAACTTCCAATGTCTGGACAATAAAAAGCAGAGCCATTTTTCGTTTTTCTTTTATGAAAGTCATACAGATTTGAAACAACATGAATAAATGATGACTGAATTTTGAATGTTTTATTTTTTCATCTCTTTCAGAGCATGCACGCTATAGAGTCAAGTCATAAAACAAGTTTTTCATGAAAACCTGACACTATTATAACGTCTGTATGTGTTTCCAGCAATACACGGCAGCATGAATAAATTATACAGGTTTGCTACATTTATACTCGTGTTCGTGTATTTCTTGCTCTATATTTGTCATAATGTGGCAACCGCTTATATCGCCCATAGGACGAGCGGCCCTGTGTATAATTGCATGTCAGGCATACGGTAGCATTGTAATGTCAGATAAACTCCACTGGTGTTAAATACTCATTAGAACCACAAGAGAGGGATTGCATCTCTGTTCACAACATAATGATTTCCACACATACAATACACCAGAGAATCGCAGAGAAATAAAGATGTGTGTTACACTCCCTGGGAGTGTGCATGTGTAATGAGTAAGATAAAAAGAATTGATGTGTACTTTTATGCGCGCTCGCGTTCGCACGTACATCTGTGGCCCCCACACCAAGAGGCAGGTCACCGTTACCCCCCGGGGGGAAGCTGCTTGAGCACTGCTTGTTATCCTGTTGTGGGAGACAGAGTGTGACAGCCCCTTAATCCAGCCAGCTTTGTGCCACTGCCCCCGACACCATGCTAAATTGTGTTTGCTTGAGGAAGCTCTCAGAAGCATCCAGCCCGCACCACATCTGTGACCTTCCTGACACATATAGAGCAAATACCACAGAGACCGCACTGATGGGAAGCTCTGCCATCTCCAACGAGACCAAAGGCTCTTTTGTCATAATTCGTCCATTGATAGCATATGACGTTCCATCTTCCACTCGAGAAGGCAAAGCGCTGAACTCAATTCCCCTTCCAAGAGCGCCGGCGACGTGGATCTGATGTTTCCGTGGTGTGATTCCGAGTGAGAGCACCTGTCATAGGAGGATGTGGGGTGGAGCACAACATACAGAAGTTGGGGAGCTGCTCATACACTGAAAAAGATATATACTTTGGACCAACTTAAAAACAAATTGCCTAATTTGTTTGTTTTTCTCAATTTATGATTTGGTTCCACTTGTTGAACCAAACAGTTGACAGTTGCCATCGAGTTCCATTTTATTTTATTTTTCCATACAATGGAAGTCAGTGGCTACAGTCAACTGTTTGGTTACAACCAACATTCTTCACAATATCTTCTTTTTTGTTCATCAGAAGAAAGAAACTCATACAGGTTTGTAACAACTTGAGGGTGAATAATGATGACAGAATTTGAATTTTTGTGAACTATCCTTTTAATATTAATTTTAAAAAATGACATCCACATAAAATAAAAAGATTATTATAATTTTTTTAATAAAGACCATATACTTAATCAATATATTTTCACAAGCCAAAATGTTACTTAATGTAAGTCTATATATATATATATATATATATATATATATAACTTAATTTCACTTTAAACAAAAACTAAATTAACTATAATATATTAATAAGAAAGTAGAAAATTCACTTAACAAAAAAACTAAAAACATTTTGTTAGTCGAGGTTTAATTTAGTTTGCTTACTCTAAAGACAGGAATATTCACTTCGAAAGACCTTAATTTTCATTGGGATGTCTTTCTAAAACATGGATAGTCTTTTCTGTTATGACACTCTGGTGTCAAGAGAAAATACTATTTAAAGAATATTCATTCATTCTATTGGGAGTGTTGTTTGCTTTAGACCAAACTGGGGTGGGAGGGGGGGGGGGCAATTGAAACTGGAAACCATGATCTTCTAAAAAATGCACTTAAAATAAATGACACGGACGTTTCCCTTTTTTTCTGTGGGGAGAAACCTGGGAAGAAACGGTAATGTTAGACTCGGGCATGTGTTCCTCAGAGCGAAACTTTAGCTTGCATGTGTGTGTGTTCATTTTGGGGTTTCATGTTTAAGGAAGAAAATCCACTGTACTTCTAACAGCTGATCAATATGACTTCCCAGTTTTGCCTTTAGGTTGTCTAGGAGCAAGGCTTCATTAAGAGATACTACAGGGCTTTAATTCATGGGGGACCTTGTACACCTGCATTCAGACTATGACCTACTAATATACATATTCCTAAGCAATTTCAGAGTAAAAGCTTTATTCTGAATATCAGCAGTGCTGAAGATAATCACAGCCATGATCATATTCAGACCAACAACACCATATTATCAACAGTGTGGTTAAGTAATTTTCATTTTAGACACAATATTGGCAGTCTTATTTTGCTTAAAGAAAATTGTTCCAAATGAAGCCAAAGTAGAAATCAACCATCATAGAGCAACACACAGTAATGGTGTTTAGTTCCTGAATGAACCACTGTTTTTGAATGAATGATTCAGTTACTCACAGACAGAGGCCACTCAAATGTATTCGTATGCATTCTTCCTTGTGTTCTCATACCACACTCTAAATGTAAAAATATGGTACAATGTGCTGTACAGTAATATGAAGGAATTTTCTGTATTGATTTTTCAGAGGTGTTTTGCCCATGAACTGTGCATTGTATTGTGTTGTGTTTTAGGGTTAAAGGAAATGAAACTTAATGGAAAATATCCTGGCAGACATTTGGTGATGTTCCTTGCCTTTTTAGAACTGAGAAGCAGCCAGTCGCTTGTTTTGTTCCTGAATAAATCAAAGTTTTGAATGAATCAGTTGAGTGAATAATTCATTGACTCGTTAATAAAGACAGTCACTTGTCACCACTTTGGGGTAGAACTTATTATTAAAAGCAAGAATAAAGTTGCACTGTGCAGAAATTATGTTCAAATTTTGGATTAAATAACAATTCCTAATTTTAACAGAGCTTGACAGAAGTGTTTTTCATGCCAGCATATTAGACAAAAGAAAATTGTATCCTATCCTAAATGTAATTCCCAAAATAAGTTCTAACGCTTTGTTAACATCATTGTTATGAAAACATTATTTCTGATGTTGTCCCTCTGAACATTTAAAATGTCCAGTTTATTAAATATTAAAAAAAAAAAAAAAAAGTTTTTTCTTGGTTATACGAACATTAAAAATAAAGACAGTCACTTGTCGCCACCTACTGGTGTAACTACGTAGCTTGCAGAAAACAAGTGCAGAATGTGCAAGCAACAATTAATAAAACAGTATGTTGTGTTATATTACATTATATATTACATTTATTTTATTTAATTATTGGGGTAGAACTTATTATTAAAAGCAAGAATAAAGTTGCACTGTGCAGAAATTATGTTCAAATTTTGGATTAAATAACAATTTCTAATTTTAACAGAGCTTGACAGAAGTGTTTTTCATGCCAGCATATTAGACAAAAGAAAATTGTATCCAATCCTAAATGTAATTCCCAAAATAAGTTCTAACGCTTTGTTAACATCATTGTTATGAAAACATTATTTCTGATGTTGTCCCTCTGAACATTTAAAATGTCCAGTTTATTAAATATAAAAAAAAAAAAAAAAAAGTTTTTTCTTGGTTATACGAACATTAAAAATAAAGACAGTCACTTGTCGCCACCTACTGGTGTAACTACGTAGCTTGCAGAAAACAAGTGCAGAATGTGCAAGCAACAATTAATAAAACAGTATGTTGTGTTATATTACATTATATATTACATTTATTTTATTTAATTATGTTCATATTAAAATAATATTAAATAGAAAACAGTTGTAATAATATTTCACAATTTGACTGCTTTACTATATTTTTGATCAAATAAATGCAGTCTTGGTGAGCGTAAGACTTCTTTTACACATATTATTTTGGGCTTTTAATAGCTAAAGAGATTCTTTTCATGGACAGGCTGCTTTTCATATTTCCGTAGTGCAGGCAGATAGCAGCAGAAGTGAAAGAGGGTGCCGCAGTATTAAAACAGTTAGCTAGTGTGTTTGTGTGTGGCGCCACCAAAGAAAGCGCTGATGCCCCAGGCCTGTCTATATATCGCTCCTGCCAGGATCCACCACTGCAGCTAACACATTATAAATTGTGGTGATTAATTTTTATACATCATACTTTTCTCCTGCACCACTGGGTGCCTCCCTCAGGCTGGGGGCCCTAGGCTTAAACTCAGGTAAGCCTGTACATTAATGTCAGCTTGAGCATGAGGAGATGATGTGGAAGAAATTCTTACATACAAATCTGAGTGCAGAACGATAAAGAGAGAAATGAAACGGGACTGGAAAGAAGACAAACATACCGTGAGGGCTGGTTTCCTCCAGATCCCGCACAGCCGCAGGCACAACACCTGCAACCGGCAGCACAAGCACCATGCAGAGATACAGCGAGACATCTGGGAACTAATGAAGCCACAGATGAGCTAAATGTTAATTAAAGTTTCTGTAATAAAAATCCATATGGTGGCCTACTGATTAGCACACTCAGGATACACTCGACGTGTTTCATTATACCAGTGCAAGGATGTTACTGTGGTTTCTCTTTGCAAAAGCTCAGGAGCCATCGGGGGAAAGTCTGATCTGAAGCTTTACTGCTTTATGCTGTGGAGGGGGCTTTTATATATGCTCATAAAAGTTTTTATGTTCATATTTCTTCATAAAACATCAATGTACTTTAAGATGATATCATTTATTATTGCTTGGAACAGCAAGAATAAACTTGCACTGTGCAGAATTATGTTAAAATTTTGGATTAATTAAATAATCTAACAGAGCTTCACAGAAGAGTTTTTTGAAATGGGTCTTTCAAGTATACTACAGACAAAAGACAATTATATCTAATTTTTTATGTAATTCCTAGGAAACAAAGTATATGTTCTTTCTAAGAATGTTTTCTGGTCCCTGAACATTCAAAACAACAGTTTTTAAAGTTTTTTTTTTTTATTTGAACTTTGCATTTGATCATTTTGCAAACATGGAAAAAGGTACTTTTGAATGTTCTCTGAACATTATAAAACAAATACAAACATCCAACTGAAACGTTTAAGAAAAAGATGTTCATGAACCATGTATAAATATCATTTTGGTGCTAACTTTTTGAGAATATTATTAAAGACCAGACTGAAGGAACGTTTATTCAACTTTGAGAGAACCTTGCCAGCAAATTTTGTGAATGCAAATTTTGTGAATGTTGCATAAATGTCGATGTTACACTGAAAAAAAAAATTATACTAATTTATTTTTTAATTATAGAATTTTTTTTAAGGTAAGTGGTTGCAAACGATTTATTTTAGCTACATTTAAATAAAAATGTTTTTGAAACTTAGTCAACTAAATTTGTTCATTTAAATGTAGCTAAAATACATTGATTGCAACCACTTACCGTAAAAAAAAAATTGTAAATTCAATGAATCTTTGTTTTTTCAGTGTAGCTGGGTTATTTTGAAAAAATAAAAAGACCCTGCTGACTGCATCTAGAAAACTGAGCTCTATGCATCTTTTCATTGCAGTGTTGTCCAGTTTGTTCCTCTGTGGCCACTGTGATGTAAACACAGATTGCAGGAAAACATTATTTAAATGGGGAAAAGGATTGCTGACTGTTCATTTGGAGATTCATTTCACCACCTGAAGCTGACTAGGCAGCAATTCTCTCTAGAAGCGCAGGTGTAATAGCATCCAGCCTCATAAAATGATTTCTCTTTATGCTTTTGCACTCTGTTAAAACTATCACATGACGAAAGAGATTTTTAAAATGATTTTTCTCTTTGTTTGTGTAAGCATTTATGAAGTTTACAAAGAAAAGACAACAACAGATTACCCAGTTTTGATTTTGTATATGATGAACATAATGCAACTGCCTCGACAAGTTATACTAAACAAGAAAAAAGGCTAAATATAAAGTTAGAAAGCATCTCACATCCAATCAAACCTATAACGACTTGATATACACCTACTGTGGGCACTTACAAAGAAATCCATTCATTACAAGCAGCCTGACACGGGCAGATGGCAACTGGTTTAATCTTTTCACCCCAGAATCCTAGGCAGCCTCAGGTTTCCACAGAGGCAATCATACGCACTGAGGGATGGGATAATTGCCATTGATGGCAGCCAGCCTTCCAGAGACAGGCCTCATAGTTTCACAAATAGCACAAACTGACTCGATGGTCAAGGGCTCAAGCCAAAGTTTCAGACAACAATCCAGCTGGCTGGGTGATGGACGATAATTATACAGTCTCAGTGAATGATGTCCACAGTCCAAAACATCCGGTTACCAGTGGTGTTTGCAAAAATTATTTGGACATTTTTGGACTCCCACTTAAAATGTATGAATCTCATTGTATCACATATTAAAACAAGCGGCATCTGCAAACAAATCATACTACACGTTTTCTCAGAACTAGCTAAATTTTTGCAATGCGTTTTAGCCAACTGGTGATTTTTTGTGGATGCATGTAGTCACTTCATCACATTAACTATGAATACTGAAAAAAAAAGAAACCATTTTCACTCAGAAATGACATTTTACGGCTAATTACAAAGAAACAGCAGTAACACATTGAATTAAACATGCAATTTTGAAGTGGAAAGACAGAAATAGTATTTTCTTATAAAATGTACTTCGATAATCTTTGTTTTATTTACAGTGTAGCAATACATCTATTATTTTATTTATTTATTTTATTGTAACAAAATATTTTAGTGAACTGTTTGCTTGAAAAGTGATTTGTGCTTTTCTTTCAAAGGAATACCATAGAATATAAGGTAAAAATTGTATATATTATATTTTATATTATATTAAGATATACAGGGCCATCCTTAGGGGGGTGCAACTGGTGCAGTTGCACCGGGCCCCGCGCTTGAGGGGGCCCCTGTGGTGAACGGACCGAGGGGACCCCCCCTGGAACGCGATCGCGAATGGACCGAGGGGGGCCCCGCTCCCTACCTCGCACCGGGCCCCGCATCAGCTAAGGACGGCCCTGAAGATATACACAAATAGGAACTTTACTATACATTCAGTCTGCATCTAGTCAAGTGTCATAATGACAGTTGTGAGCAGCTAAATTGCAGCACTCAAATAATTATAAACTAAACTGAAAATTGGACCTCAGAGTCCTCAAGTGTTGTTCAAATGAAAGAAGATTCAGATGACAGCTGTTTATCCCTGTTAGTTATGGTCTCACATGGACCCCCAGAGAGCTGTCAGAAAAGAATGGTGTCATTTCTCCTAACAGAGCAGAAATGACTCATTAAAAGCTGATGACATGATAGTGGTGAGTGCAAGGCAGTGGTCCACAGTCTCCCAGAATGCCGAGCTGCAGTCATTAGCAGGGAGGTTGGGCAGGCTGAGGAATGAGGTCACTGTGTTCCAGGGTTGAGTAGAGCAGAAGGAGGAGAGCCACTCTGGCCAGGACCATAATGAGCACATTCAATGGCGTTGTGTGCAGCCTTTCACACACTCTCTCTCTCTCTCTCTTTCTCTCTCTCACACACACACACACACACCCTCCCACACACATGCATTTTTTTCTTTTTTTTCTGAGAAATGAGCGATAGAGAATTATTTTTGTAGTATTAAAGAATATATATTATCATAAACTGCATTTTATGCATTAAGAATGTGCAAGCCAAGACATTGAGTCCACATTACGAAACGATTCTATGCTCAGTGACATTTTTCGAAAGTCAAGGTTTGGCCTTTTTAAACTCTAGGTTTAAAAGATATCATACTGCACCAGATGACTTAAAATGTACAATTTTATAAGAATGCAAAAGACCAGAGCTGTGTTACAATTCACAGGGTTTGTATAGTGTTTACTGTTGCCAACATACTCCTGAACATGCAGAAGTATATTTCAATGAAATTAATTTATTTGGCATAAACTACAATATCATCATAACAGATTATGTGCAGAATAGGCACATAATATACTAAAAAATATACCAAGTACTTTTTAGAATGAATCATCAAAACAACAACAACAGCATAAATAAATAAAAAATCTATCTATCTATCCATTCTAGGACATAAAAATTCCTTTGAAATGATATTGTCACGAATCCGGTCCATGAACTTCTAATTTCATTGACTCTCGCACTACACACTGTTGCACATCACCCCGGACTACATTTCCCATCATGCATTTCACTGATTGCACTCAGCACGAATTGCACACACCTGATTGCTCTGATTGCACACAGCTGTTTCTAATCACATCACTCACTATATAACACCCACTCTAACCACATTTCTCTGCTGAGTATTGTTTAGCCTGTACCCCTTTCCGAGTCTCCGTGTTTTCCTAGTTTTTGCCTTGCCTTGCCTTGTCTTGTCTTGTCTGTTTTCTCCGGTTTTGATCTTCGCCTGTTTTCCTGGATTCCTCCCTTTAGCCTTGCCCCTGTGACTCTGTCTGCTGTTCGGTGACCTACGCTAGCCCGGTGACTATTCTTGTGTTTTGCCCGCCATATACCTGTTTGCCAGTGTTTTGACCCTGCCTGTTTACCACGTCTCTGAAATAAAGCTTTGCATTTGGATCCGAACGTCTCACGTCTCGTCAGCCTCGTTACAGATATACTGATGAATACAGTACTTGTTCTCTTTGCAATTTGCAGTGGCCTTCAGACCAAACATATATATGCTCTGTGTGATTTGGAATCTGTGTTAAGTCCACTTTGCAGGGCACTATTGGATGATTGGAACGCACTGCAGGAAATATCTATCTAGCAGCAGCTTCAGGGCCTGAGATCAACAAAAACACATGATTCCAGAAGTACCCTCAGGGCTGTACATTGCTGGGTGGAGCAATAAAAAAGGTCTAAAACATTTCATCACACACTGGAGCTGAAGCACTATTCTAAGTGTCCCACATACCAGTATTTTCAATAAACCTTTCTTGGCTGTCTACAAACCTATTATCATAGCACTGTGAAGAGTACTCAAGGCTGGCACCAAAAACCCATATCACTATCCAAAATAAAAACATCTTTATTTGGAATTTTAAAAACTCATAAAAACTAGAAGGTTCATGAAAGTGTTATTGAATATTTGGGAGGAAAAACTGAGCACTCAACCAAGACAGAATCAAGCAGTATATCTGTGGAGTGTGAATAGACAAACCCTCATACCTGTTAGTGCAGCATTTCCCAACTTGACTCCTGAAATCACGCAATATTGCATATTAAACAGGGCATTGTTTTGGTGAGACTTGTAGGAAACCACCAATCAAACCACCAAAACATTTTACCGCAGAAAATACTGCACGTTTCATAAATACCTGGGAAAAATGTTCAATATTTAAATCCACTCTTTGTGATACACTGTATACAGCTGTTTTATCACTCTGAAGGGATTCGTTTTGCAATAATCACCGACTGACTGTACATTTTTCTTGCCAAATAAATAAATACGTAGACAGCTTAAATTATTTTATAATCGTATCCAATAATACTATTTGCACCGCACATTGCTAATTTAATTTTTTCTTAGCTCTGTGCTTAACTCTCACTTAGTACAAGAAAAAAAATCAAGGTTAGAATATTTTACATTGAAAAGACTTTATATATTTAAACGCAAGAAAGCAGGTGACTCAGGTTTAATCTATTGTATATTGTGATTCCTGGGAGGAGAGATACAGTATAAGGTTAAAAAAGGGGGTCATGAACAAGAACTATTATGAATTCCATAATAAACCCTCCACCATTTTTACAACTATGAAAAAGATTAGCAATGATTCAAGTTTAATAATTTACAATTCAAGGTCGAAAGCGACTAAATTCACAAAAGTATGGGAACATTTTAACCCATTAGTCTCTTGAATTTAAATAAACCAATGTCGAAATTGATTGCAACTTTACATAATGTAATATAATTACACCAGCGGTAATAAGTTGCATGGCCAGTGCTGAATGAGAAATTTGTTTGGATTCTTATTCATGTCTGATGAAGGCAAATTATTTTTTAACTCCACAAATAACTACCTGATTAAAATCTACTAACACTGACAAGGAAGAAAAAAATGTTAATTAGCAACTCGGAATGTTGTGATGATTAAAGCAACGATGCTGTGACCTGCTATTCCATTAATACCTCATGTTTGGATGAAAAAAAGACACCAAAAATCATTGTGCAAATTTGCTTCTGTCAATCAGGATGGGCTGAAATGGATACACAGTCACAGGGGAGCATTTCAAAATCATGCTTTGTCTGATATGAGTAATTACACAAGAGAGATAGCAATGAAAGAACGTTATCTCCCTTCGCTAGTTTCCTTTTCTCTTCTTCAATCACATTTAATTGAAGTCAAGAGGTTTGAGAAAAGAAGGTAGCGAGAATGAGAGGGAGGAGGTTAAGTGATTTGCAAACTGAGTTTTAATAAGATTAAAACAATGAAGAGTTCAATAACGGAATT
Source organism: Sinocyclocheilus grahami (assembly GCF_001515645.1). Lineage (NCBI taxonomy): Eukaryota > Metazoa > Chordata > Actinopteri > Cypriniformes > Cyprinidae > Sinocyclocheilus > Sinocyclocheilus grahami. The sequence goes on from NW_015505367.1 coordinate 740,108, forward strand.
GATTCTAAAGCGTATGGCTTTCTTCTTTTTTGCTTGCTTTCTTGCTTTGTTCTGTCTCAAATACAGAAATCGGCACTAAAATCACTCTCTGCTGTTTACCGCAGTGAGATGACTGTTTGTATTTGTAGCTGTCTGTTTGGGAAAGTCAATGTGAAATGCATGAGCTATTCATAATGTGCCACATAAGGTCCATTTGGGTCCACAGAATGAGTTTTAAGCGAATCGTATGTTATTTACTCGTCCTCTTGCTGGTGTTGTGTTGAGCCAGCGAATAGCACAGAGAGCCGTAAGTGTGCTCTTTAGCTCGGTATTTAATAGCACTCCCAGGTGAGGAAGTATTAATGCAGATTTACGGACAGGGTTGGAAAGGCACACGGACCACCCACATCTGCACTACTGACTGGAGTTTGGAAGTCAGTCAGCTTTATGGTGGTTTTAATAACGGGATGCAGATGCCTATAGTGCTAAAGTTATAGTGATAAAAACAAAGAAAATGTTAAAATTGTTAAATGCTACAAATCTCAAATGAAATATTTATATTTAAATGTAAATTAATTTATTCATTGATTGATTGGTTGATTGATTGATTTTGTAACTAGTTTTAATAAAGTCAGCAATCACTGTAAATCTTAAACTAATTCCTAAAGTCATTAATAAAAACAAGTGGTTTTAACACCTACTGTGGGTTTAAAGTATCATATTTAATATTCTAAGTCCTTTAATATAGTTAGTAATATTTCAAGATGAACGCTTACTGGACTGAAGCAACTTAGATTTACTGGATTATCTATGAGTGCAAGGTTATAAAGCAACTAGCACATTTATACCATCAGGACTTCCAGAGTGTTGTGGACGGCAGTGCTGGTGAGTGACACTGACAGAGCCCCAGTGCATTCCCCAAAATCACTGGAAAGGTCAAAGAGCTCATGCCACAGAGACACTGATCTAAGCTGAAGCCCCACAAGGTATACCGCAGGTGCACGTCGTTTCCGATTTTCCACTCAACACTACCTTTATGTAGGTTGACCCACACAATAGTGCTTTCCTCTGTGTCTCGCTCAGTCTCTCTTTAACTAGAACTTTTGAAAGAAGTCCCAAGGTACTGGGAAGACAATTTTCTAAAGGTTCGATAATTTGAGAGCAACTTGTCATTGGCAATTGAGCAAAGTGTTGTTTCAATGTAAAAACCGTTCCTGAGACAATTATTTTGAAATTTCTAGGGAGCATCTGTCAGTGCGGAGGTTAAATTTTCTCAGATTACTTGTCAAAATGTATTGAATGTCTCCCTGTGAAATCTCAGTAAAAGCGTCTCCTGTCCCTCTCAACTGAATCAATTCCTTTGAGGCAATTTTTATCAAATTGATTCATAACACGAGGTGTTATCTCTAAATTTTACCATGAAGACAATGAATGTAGTGGATGTTTTGTGAAGATGCAGAAAAAGTCACTGTTGCAGTATATATATATATATATATATATATATATATATATAGTTGTGCTCATAAGTTTACATACCCCTTGCAGAATATGCAAATATGTTAATAATTTTAACAAAATAAAATGAGAGCTCATGAAAATTGCATGTTGTTTTTTATTTAGTACTGTCCTGAATAAGCTATTTCACATAACAGGTGTTTATATATACTCCACACAAAAAAAATAAATAACTGAATTTATAAAAATGACCCCGTTCAAAAGTTTACATACCCTTGAATCTTAATACTTTGTGTCGTTTCCTGGATGATCCACAACTGTTTTTCTGTTTTGTAATAGTTGTTCATGAGTCCTGCATTGGTCCTGAGCAGTTCAACTGCCTGCTGTTCTTCAGAAAAATCCCCCAGCTCCTGCACATTCTTTGGTTTTCCACCATCTTCTGCATATTTGAACCTTTTCCAAAAGTGACTGTATGATTTTGAGATCCATCTTTTCACACTGAGGACAACTGAGGGACTCATATGCAACTATTACAGAAGGTTCAAATGCTCACCGACGCTCCAGAAGGAAAAACCATGTATTAAGATCAGGATAAATTTAACTTATTTTGTCTTCTGAGAAACATGTAACTATCTTCTGTAGCCTTTGAAGGGCAGTACTAAATGAAAAAAATATGATACTTAGGCAAAATAAGAAAAATGTACACATCTCCATTCTGTTCAAAAGTTTTCAGTTTTTCCCTGTTTTTGGGGAATGGTTTTTCTTTCTGGAGCATCAGTGAGTGTTTGAACCTTCTGTAATAGTTGCATATGAGTTCCTGTAAAGTTGTCAGTTGAACGTTATTTCTCATAATTATGTCTGTATCTCTGTATCTATGTCATGTGACTTTATGTCTCAACTTAATATCTTTACGTCACATTTATTTTACTCTTGAGGTGGAAACAGGTTTACATTGGATGCAGAATCACACAAAGGATTATTATGAGATAAATACAATAGTATTTGGCTAGTCATGTGATCTTAACATGCATGGCATCCCTATATGTAAAGCTTTTATTAGACTATGAGCCTTGGAAGTGTACTTCATTATAGTGTTTGGGAAAGATGGTTGAAAGAGTTTTTTTTTTTTACAATTCCATTTGGTGAGGCTATAGCACAGAATCACACACCTCACCTTTAAGAAAATAAGCTAAATCTTTACTTTTATTAAATATTAAAATAAATATTTTAACATTAAATGCATAAATAATAGTCATATTCTTATAAATAATGCTAATAATACAATTTCTCAGACTGTTTACGTAAATGTGAATGTGTGCTGCCCATTCAGGAAAAAAAAAAGTTTCATTAAATATTTACAAAAAAGATGAAGGGTATTCATGAACAATAATCATAAGAATTCCTTCACTGATGTCATGCATCGGTGGCTTATTCTTATTTCTATTCCAGCATCCAACCAAAAAACAGAGGGAAATGTACCCCAGGCAGATAAATGGATCATATCAATATTCAGTGTCTGTGGGTGAATAGGACTCATCTTCATTCTGTCTCTCAGAGAGCTCATTGTCCTGTTGATCCTCAGATCAGCTCCCTCGTGCTGGTTTGGAGTCAGTCAGAGTCTCACTATTGCTTTGGTTTAGGTCATAACTGTCTCCTGCCGACAGGACTGACAGCGGCCCGAAATAGAAACCGGTCCTAGAGATTCTGCCGTCAATTGGGCAGAAAATAGGAGATGACAGTGGAGCCTGCCCTGCCTGCTGAAATAGATCGGCTCCCCGATGGCTTTAATGTCATTATTACCTCTCAAATGCACTGTGCAAAACGCATCAGCTGGCTTAGAAATGCCGCAGAGCGTTGCAGAGCAGGTAGTACATGCATGCGGCAGCGTGATGGCTTTGACAGGCGAGTCCAGGGAGGCAGATGGCTCTGTGTGGCTGCTTCTGCCTGTATTAGATTCAGGCCTTTGCTTGATTTCTCTCTCACCTTAATGGACCCAACCTTTACTCCTCCTAACTGTCTCACTCCAGACGTGGCAAGGATATTCTGCAGATTGTAGATTGCTGAAAAAGGGGCCAAGGAAACCACAGATCACTGTGAATTCAAAGTCTTACAAAGATCAAGTGGTCATCAGGATGAATACTCATGTTCTGTTTACACTGACTGGACTGTTTTTAAAGTCCCCATGAAATCAAAATTAAAGTTTTTTGGTTTTAGTATCAATATGCTAGGCTTAAGGTTATCTATAAGGCAGTGTGATCCAAAACAGTGACAAAATTCGCATTTAGAAGATATAAGCATTCAAAAGCTTGCAGTTCGTCACTTCCGCCAAAACGGCTCAGCGATTTTTTTTGACGTCACATCGTACTTCAGCTTCTCATCAAACTTTCTGTCCAATCAAATGCTCTCTAGAATCCGAAGCGCCTGCCCCCTACACTATAAAATAGACGCTGAAGCCGCAGCTGAAATCGGTCCACAGAATTAGAATTTTCTGTACAGTGAATGGCACGTAGTGCACTATATAGGGGACAGGGAACGATTCAAACAGTGTAAATATGCTTTCCATTGAGGAAAAAAAGAAGTCTGGTTTTATGCTGTGTCACGCTAACCACCGCACACACACTCTGCTCTGGTCCAGAGACACGATAGCACAGAGCGGATCACATGCGCGAGTCGGCGCAGACCACAAAATCGGAGCTATCAGAGCTACTTTAATTCTACACAGAATGCTATATTTTATAGCAATATGGATGAGATTGTGGCTGGCATACCCTGTCAAATGCGGCTTTACGGAGCTCAACGGCTCTGAACGGCTCTAGCCCAAGCTGTGATATAAACGAACGTTATTGGCTATTTTAAAAGGGGGCGGGGCTGTTTGATATGTCCCGCCCTGTCTTCCTGTTTCAGTTCAAATGACGTCAACACATAGAGTAACACTGCATGTTTCTAAGCATTTCAGGGGACCTTTAAGTTTGATGTATACTAATGTTCAAAATTTTAAAGGCTAGGTGTTATAATCCTTCAGAAATCATTCTAATATGCTGATTTGCTATGCATTACTTATTATATTATCTATAATAAGCATCATACAAATATAGTCCAGAGGTTGACCCCAAACAAAATACAACGGTTGACTTTTTTGGGAAAGAGAGGACAAACAGAGCAGTTCCTGTAGGTCTGGCTTTTCTTCAGATCAAAGTGAAGTCACACTAGCTAAGGGGCCTTAAGTCTCAGCGGGAGGTTGATGGGCTCCTCAGGAGCTGTGAATGTGAAACTGGCAGGAGAGGAAGTCCATGGAGTGCATTGGTGTAATACACTCTCTCCATCAAGGGAAAAAGAGCTTTTCACAGAGGGGAGCAGGCGGGGGACATCAAAAGAGAAGATGTGTAGTAGATCTTCTCTATCCAGGACAAAGACGGTCAACTCGTCTTGATCAAATAGAAATGTTTACACATTTTCAGAATGAATGGCAAATTTATTTCTGGATTTTTTTCCCCCATAGTAATAGCGTTTTAAAGCAACATATAATTGGGACACTGGCTGCAACCGAGAATATGATGACTGACAGAGAGACAGGGAAGTGGGGAAACAGGTTTAAATGTTTTAAACAGATCTGGAAAAATTTAGTATTAAATGTAATATTATATTAATATTATTTGGACTCTCATTCTGACGGCACCCATTCACTGCAAAGGTAAGCAAGTGATGTAACACTACATTTCTTCAAATCTATTGTGATAAAGAAACAAACACATCTTGGTTGGCTTAAATGTATTATATAAGAAATTAAAGAAAAGTTTAACTCAGATTACTCACCATATACACATATAGCTGAATGACAATAAAAGCTGACTTGACTTCAACAAGCTTCAAATGTGAACAGTTTTCATTCAGGGAGGGTCTTCCCACCTTTGTGTGAAGCTTAGTGCATTTAAAAAGCATTAAGCGTGGGATCATGCTTCTCTTGTCTACAGAATTACGTAAGAAGATAAACATATCTCTCCTCGAGTGTAGGATTTTCATGTTGGACTGGGAAGAACCTACTTGGAATTCATGCAGACTGCGAGTGTGGCGCTCCCCTAAATCCACTTTGACAATCCATGAAAATGTGATTTGCAGGCTAAGTCAAATCCTGAATTATTAGCTCGTCCAGTCTGGAATGATGAAGGGAGTGCAAATCATAGGATGAATAATTGATTTTTTCTTTTCCCTTTTTTTGCATTTAAGCTTGAGAGAAAAAAATCCCAGCATTGTTGGTGTTAAATATAAGTGTGGAAAACCGGAGACCTGAAGCATAATCTTTAATGGATGGGTTAGTGATAAATGAGCGAGCAGGACAATAAACAAGTGGAACACAAAGAGTTCAAGACCTCCTGGCCATTGTGTGAACTCTAGAGGATGTGGCACGTTTGTTTCGGTGCCACGGCCATCACATGCCAGTGCCGGCTCTCGTCTTACTCTCATTCCAGACAATGCCAGCCCTAGTTAGGAGTCTCACAGGTCACAGACAACATTTTCACTCCTTCTGTGTTGTTTTTTTTTCAAGTCAACAGCTTTCTACTTGTCTCCTTCACTCAGGCCAGATCTATGGAAATGTCGAACAGCTCTCTCGGCTAAATGTGGATGCCAATCAAGCGGACGCTCTCTGTGAATGAAATTAAAAATTGAGGGCAGGGCCGCTGTTGTTTTTATAAACAAGATTTCATTAGGATTCAGGCTGATGAAAGCAGACCCTTTTCCACAACATATCGATCCAGTTTTATTGACCACATGACTCTCAATGGTACTACATTTTACACAGTCTTGTCACAATCAACTGTTTTGACTCTTATTGACACTATTTCTAGCAGCAAGTTTACCGAGAGGCTAAACTGCGGAAGGGAAAAAAGAGCCCTCCAACTCTCCACTTTCCTGAAAGCCTTATCTAATGATCTTTCTCTCACAAACACACCACTCTCAATCAATATGTTTGTCTGGACTGACAAGAGAGAGCCCACACCAAGTGCGACAGTTTAGAGTCAAATGGCTCAAAGAGCTCAAGGTCTCTTTACCATGGCTGACACCTGGGCACACACAGGCATTCATTCTCTGAAGTCTATGGGCTCTATTGCTGGCTGTGTCATCATCAGATACTAGTGCACAATGTCAAAGAACTCGCTGCACTAAATGAGAGGTAGTGACACTGACCTTCAATTTTTGAAATATATGGACAAAATTACTTGGGCACACAGTATCAAGTGCAACACTGCTCTGTCCTTTGTATTTGGCAATGACAGTAGTGACAAGGGATAAAAGATGTGGTCTTGGCTTCATTTTAATGGTTGTCTAATAAAACATCTGTATACAACCTGTACTAGATACATGTAAGTAGTTACTAAGTAGTATGTAGTATACTATTTATTATAAAGTGCAAACTGTTTTCACAACAGCTACCGGAAAATGTTTTGTAAATGTTTTTTTAAAGTTACAAATAAATCATCCTTGCATTAGAACATTTTCTACATAAAATGCTATTATGCTTGATGACCATTCAGAAAACATTCTATGATGGTTCTCTCAAATTTACAAATAAAACTGTTTTGTATTCATGTTAATAGAACATTTTATACTATAACATTAGTATGCTTGATAAACGTTTTGAAAATGTTCTCAAAAGGTTCTCTCAAAGTTACAAATAAAACATTCTTGCAATAATGGTAATAGAATGTTTTTCACACAAAACATTGTTAAGATTGATAAACATTCTGTAAAGGGTCTCTCAAAGTTAAATATAAAATATTTTCGCAGTAACATTACTACAACGTTATCCATGCTTTGTTGGTGTAGCCATTTTGTATTCTGTGTTTTTGTGCTTTTGTTTTGTAATGTGGACTTGTAGTTTGTAGTTATATTATATCCTTGATTGTTTTCACCTGTGTCTGGTTAGTCTTTTTACATAGTCGCATGCGGAATTCAGAACCGCATGCTACTCTTACGTCACAATATCTTTCTATGGCAGACAAAGTAAGAGTAGTATGCTAGTATGCAGTTCCGAATTCAGCCTTAGCATTTGCTTGGTGAGCATAGTCCTTTCCTGGATGTTGTACAATGGTTTACTCAGTTCTGTTCGGCTGTATGTACTTTTGTTATTTTATAATTTTCCTGGTTTCAGAGTTCATATTCTTTGACAGTAACATTATAACTAGAGGACATTTAGACTATTCTTGTTTAAAATAACTGTATCCATGAGTGAAACAAAAGCAATTAAAAACAGTTTGTGTCTTATACAAATGTCTGTATACAAAAATTTGTCAAAATAAAGATATTTTTTGTGAATTCTAACCTCCAAACTAAAACAAACTAAAGGTTTATCCTCACCTGATCCGAACAAATTTGATTTGTGTTCGGATCAGGTAAAGATCAAGCTTTTAAGAGCATAGTGTAAATCTTTTTATACTGATCCCTTTGTGGGTTAAGTTTTAAAAAGCGCTTCAGGTTGCCTACAGTGACTTTATGGGGATTCTGTTGAAAAAACTAAGGTGGAGCCATGCAAGTGATCTATTTTGTAAGGCAAGAGTACAAACCTATCTGGCTTTAATGAGAAATTTGATGTATAAATTTATTTGTCAGTTGGATGATTCACAGAATGCTATTAATAACGTTGCGGTCAAATCCTAGGTTTATTCTTCGCAAGACCAGTCACCTATGAGATACTATTGCTATAACTTTCTTTTTTAAGTGTATTGCATTGTTTTGTATTCTGTACTGTCTGTTTTATTGTTTTGCTAATGGAACTTGAGTCTGGAAATAAAATTAAATGAATGAATGAATGTATGAATGATTGAACGGTTATATTTTAACTGATAGACAAATATTGAGGCAAGTTGCCACATATGTTGTATATTATTTTACTATCACTATTTTAAATTGCAATTTAAATTCATTATGATTTCTTGTTTGTAATTGTTTTTTTTTAATGTTTCTAAAAATATGTTAAAATTATTTTAAATACAACTATGCTGGTGGAAGTGATTTTATAATTTTAAAATGTTTTTTTTTCTTAAATCAACAGCAGTATAACTGTTTACCTAAACTTACCTATTTATTGTGACGGCAGGTTGATTAACTTTTTTTTCAATAACTTTGAAAATGTTAAATTGTTTCATTTTTATATTTAAGAGTTACACGTTCTTGTATGTTATAGTTTTTCTTTCACAGCCTTAGAAATATTCAGTAAAGTCAACTGTGACAACCCAGTCTCATCGAAATCAATAAAACATGGCAGTGATGATTATAACAAAAGCACACAAAATAAAGCTGAAAAATATTGTTTAAATAAAAAAATCTTGTGTCTGTTTATGAAGACAAATGCAACAGAGTCCAGTACAGTTTCCGACAAACGGCTCCTCAAAAGCGGCTGACAACGACCGTTTCTCACCATTTTTCACATCCATTTTTATTTCTTCCTCCCTCTCTGTCTCCTTGCCCCGCAAGCCTCCCACAGCTTGTTAAATCACAACATGTCACGCTGCTTGATTGCAACAGTCAAGATCTAACATATGCCACCTGTGGGTGTGCTTTAAAGCCTGTAAATTATATTAAGCCTATAAAAAAAGATCAGCTATCACAGGCCCGTGATGGACTGGAATAATTACGGCGGGTCTCACTTTGACTGTAAAGCTCACACAAGACAAAGAGGTAGAAAGGAAGAATGATCGAATAAAATCCTGTGTGTACCCCAAGGAGACAGCATGCGTGATTCAGTGCTCCAGCCCCCCATCAGGAGACAGAAGCATCTCGTCATGCAACCATAAACAATGGCTATTATATCACACAAGCCATTATTTCGTAAAATACATCTGAATACTGAAATGAATATGTTGCCTTTTGAGTTCTATGAGAACCATCTGAGTTCTTTTGAGAACCAAAGTTCTATGTAGTCATTTCAGTCTAATTAAGACTAATTAATTTTATGGGCGTGGTTTATTTAGATTTATCGCACTGAATATGAGTAGGCATCTCCTGAACATACGCTCAACACACGCTGCGGTAATTTTAGTTTCAAAACACGGCACTCTAGCTGAGATGTGACTGTTCCAGTGGTGACATGATTTAAGGGTCAGCTCAGCTAATTAACTCTCAAGCCACAGATTTCATTACCCACAGTGCTGCTGGTCTGATCAGTGTCTCTCACACTCTCACACCTATAGGCTGGTTTGCGCTGTGGAGGTGTGCTGGTCAGTGGCTAATTAAAAAAAGATGATGCAAGTATATCTGGCAGGCAACAGAGTGAGATGAACCTGTTCATGTTAAGTGTGGCTCACCTCAGATTGCAACATTCGCTCATCCTTAACCACATATAGTGCATAATGTTTTCTGTGATAAAATTGTTGTTTTAGGTGACAAAATTATATATTAGTAAATAATGAATAAATGCTGCTCATTGTGTCTTTTGTGTGTGTTTAAAAACAATGTTACCAAAACTCACAAATCCTTACAATTTCTATTCATTATCAAAGCCTATATAGCCATCTATGGATCTCCATCCATCCATTGGTGTGTTCACAGAAGCTTTCTTTTGATTAAACATGACATTTGGTATTTGTGTTTGCACAGAAATGCAGAAATATTCTGCACTGTATTCTGGCCCAAAGCAACACATTCTTAATTTTCCCGCAGTTTGACAGAGTCGTGCAAACTGCAGTAATGGCAACGCTTTCAGGTACAAGTACAAATATTAACAGCAAATTTCTCAATTGCTTCCAAGTTCTTACTGATTGATTATCAGACATAATACATGAAAGATGATTTGATGCAAGCTGGATTTCTCTATCTATCTATCTATCTATCTATCTATCTATCTATCTATCTATCTATCTATCTATCTATCTATCTATCTATCTATCTGTCTATCTGTCTGTCTATCTATCTATGTATCTATCTGTCTATCTGACTATCTATCTATCTGTCTGTCTGTCTGTCTGTCTGTCTGTTTGCAACATGTAGGTAATACTGTAAGTGAGATAGTCTGTCTAAGGGACTACCAGTGCTTGGCAGTTAAAAAAAGAGATACAAACATCTTTTCAAAGAGACAAAGTCGGCTCAGCGGAGGGAGCACAAATTGGTGTTGTTGAAGGAAAGCTTTTATTGTTGAAATAGGTGCTTTTCAAAGAAAGTGAAGGGGGCAGGGCTGTGTTACAGTTGTGGCCTGGTCAGAGCAAAACACTTGCTATTTAGCTGATGCTTTCATCTGAAGTAACTTGCAGTACACTAATTGCAGGGACAGTCCCTTCGGAGGAACCTGGGGTTAAGTGCCTCGCACAGAGGCACAACGGTGATACAGCAGGATTGTAATCTCAGTAATGGTTTGATTCCTAAATCACCCTTATTTCATACTACACCTGTAACCCTGGTGAACCTAACTCAGGACAGACGAGATCACCCCACTTCAGTTGCATTATACCCTCAAATCAGTGCAGTTATTAAAGGTAAGATTTTTGAACAATTTAATTTAGTGTCCACCAAAAAGACAAGAAGAGGAGTTATCTTTTATTTTACAAGAAAATACACTGGTCTTAGAATGTAAATGTGTCTTTTATCTTCCAATAGTAACACATCTCATAATTAATGCATCTAATTTTCAGATAATCCTTCTATCGCTGTGTTAGTATCCTTACTTGTTCTTCAGAATGTAAGTATGGCAAGTCAAATCTGTAAACCAATCAAACAAAAAGGATTTGGCACCATATTATGTGTACAAGAAGTCTTATTTGAGACAATCCCTGGCATAATTTACCTAGTTTATATGTTCTTGAATAAACCAGTTAATCACTTTCCTTTTAAAGATGGAATTAAATCTAGGGGGCTGTTTGTAGCTGATGATTATAATTTAGGTATGCATCAGCGCTTTAGTCAAACATGTGTTTAACGCCTCCAGACGTCTGTGCTACCTGTTTTCAGATTCAAACTCGTCTCTCCCAGTAGGCCAAAAAAACTCCTGAGCACACCAGAAAGTGAAAGAGCATCATCTGTTCCTCACTTAGATTATCTGTTATTCAAATCTACATGTGCGCTCTGTCACCTACAGTTCGAGCCAGATCCAGCATTAATGGACACTGCAGTCTGTTGTGGGATATTCAATATTCAAATGATGCTGAGGTCATGGGGTCCAACTCATTATGAGTAATGAGAAAAGCACATTTGCATTGCTGGTATACAATGTGGCGCTATCGATGCGGCCTGTCCGTAAAGGGCTGGTCATAATGAACAGCTGTCAGGTATGTCTGTATGTCTGTATGGCATTGTTGCCGTAATTGCGGTGATATCACGTAATTCAATCACGGAGTTCCAGCATCCAAGCCACATGGAAACTTGAGAGGATTATTTCATATTTGAAGCTTTGTGGAAAAAAGCTTTTTGAAGCTTTTTTTTTAATTGCTACTTGTGAAATTTACTTTTAGTGAGTTACCTTCATGTGGTATTTGCATTTAATATATTACACGCCTCTACGGAGAAAGTGGTCTTATTCAAAAAGTCAAAAAGTTCTTTTCCCCAAAGGTTCAAATCTCAAACGTATTGAGCTAAAGTAGAGGAACGTCTCGGTTACTTATGCAACCCTCGTTCCTTGAAATAGGGAACGGAAATGTCACGTCCCGTCGCCACGGCTGCTGTACCACCTGCTGTAAATTTCCCCTTCAGGGAACGAGGGTTACATATGTAACCGAGACGTTCACTTTCAGTCGGTCACTCTCGACATCACATCGGTGACCGACGAATTGGGATCCCTACCAAAGCGCCATGGATGTTGCCCCTTCCAGTGTCCTGTGTGAGCCGACTGCACCCCTTTTTGGTGTAGGCTGGGGCTCGCAACAAGAAGACCAGTCACTGTTGTCATAGCTCTACCCACTCAGTGAGATTGGATAACACTGGGAAAACGTACCAGTTCCACTTGGAACAGGAAATTTGCGGAAGCCCCATTCTTCCCAAAGGAGGTTTTGGAAGCACTTACACATATGAACATCTGTTTAGCTTGCTACAGCGAGGCGCCACGAGCCAGCGCCCAGGAGGATGCAACACTCCTAGTAGAGTGAGCTCGCAACCTGAACGGGCAGGGCACACCCTGTGCCTGATAAGCCAGGGCGATGGCATCCACAATCCAGTGGGCCATCCTCTACTTAGCGACGGCCTTCCCCTTCTGCTGGCCTCCGTAACAGACAAAGAGCTGGTCTGAGGTCCTAAAGCTTTGTGTCCGGTCTACGTAGCATCTCAAGGCTCGGACGGGACAAAGCAAAGCTAGGGCTGGGTCTGCCTCCTCCAGGGGCAGCGCTTGCAGGCTCACCACCTGATCCCTGAAGGGAGTAGTGGGAACCTTGGGCACATAGCCGGGCCGGGGCCTCAGGATTACCTGGGAGTCAGCCGGCCCAAACTCTAGGCACGAATCGTCGACCGAAAACACGTGCACATCCCCTACCCTCTTGATGGAGGCCAGTACAAGCAGGAGCAGAGTTTTCATTGAAAGAAACTTTAGCTCAACTGATTGCAAAGGGTCAAATGGGTCCTACTGTAGTGCTTTGAGCACTAGAGACAGGTCCCAAGAGGGTATAGAGGGGGGCCGGGGAGGATTTAACCTTCTCGCCCCCGTAAGGAACCTGATGACCAGGTCATGCTTCCCTACCGACTTCCCTTCCATGGGGTCATGGTTAGCAGCAATCGCAGCGACATAGACTTTAAGGGTGGAGGGAGACAGCCTTCACTCCAACCCTTGCTGAAGAAATGAAAGCATGACCCTGATCGGGCATTTCCCAGTTGTCCGTTCAGACCAACATGTGCTTGACTCGTAAGCGCCCTTTGAGACGGTTCAAGGCAAGGCGCACTGCTAACAACTCTAGGCAATTGTCATGCCGGTGCAGTTATGGGCCTTTCCACCGCCCTAAAACTGCGTGCCCGTTGTACGTGGCCCCCCAGCCGGTGGTGGAGGCATCCGTGTAAACCACAGCATGCCTGGAGACCTGTTCTAGGGGGTTCCCGGAGAAACGTGAGGTCTGACCACGGGGTGAAGGTTTGGCGACAGGCCGGTCTAACTTGGACCTGGTGATTGCCGCGCTGCCACGTCCACCTCGGGACTTGGCCATGAAGCCAGTGCTAAAGCGGTCTCATATGAAGCAGCCCCAGCGGTGTAACTGCCGCTGCAGCTGCCATATGCCCCAGGAGCCTCTGAAATTGTGTTTCGCACAACTGAACCTGAGACTGAGCTAGTATAAGCCAATCATCGAGATAGTTGAGGATACGAACACCCTGCTCTCTGAGGGGAATAAGAGCCCCCTCCGCGACTTTCGTGAAGACACGGGGAGACGGGGACAGCCCGAAGGGCAGGACCATGTACTGATATGCACGTCCCTTGAACGCGAACAGAAATGGTCTGTGGCGCAGAAGGATCGACGCATGAAAGTACGCATCCTTCTGGTCGAACGCTGCAAACCAATCTCGGGGACGGACGCACCCGAAGATACGTTTCTGCGCCAACATCTTGAACGGTAACCAGTGAAGGGCCCGGTTCAAGACACGCAGGTCCAAGATTGGCCATAACACACCGCCTTTCTTGGGTACAATGAAGTAAGGGCTGTAAAACCCCGTATTCATATCAGCTGGAGAGACCGGCTCTATCGCATCCTTCTCCAGTAGGACTGCGATCTCCGCACACGTTTGACAGAGGCCTGGACGGGTGGGTCAGCCTGCCTACATTCAGCAACATGGCAGCACTTGCTCGAGGCTGCTGCGGATGCGGCACGGGAGAAGGGGCGGACGCAGGGGGCCACCCTCGGTGATGAGCAGGCTGGGGTGCTGCGGCCAGCGGACGGGTGGAGGCAGCAGCTGCCGACCGGGGCAGGATGTGACGAACCGCCTCAGTCTGCTTCTGTGCAGCCGAGAACTGCTGGGCAAAGCTCTCAACTGCGTCGCCGAAGAGGCCGGTCTGGTACACAGGGGCATTAAGGAACCGAAATTTGTCAGCATTCCTCATGTTGACCAGACACAGCCAGAGATGGCGCTCCTGGACCACAAGTGTGGACATCACACAACCTTTGTCGCTGGGATCGCGAGGTCAGTTGTGGTTCGGAGCTCTTTCAGAACTTCCGGATTGTGACCACCCTCGTGCAGGTCCTTCAGTGTCTTGGCCTGATGAACCTGCAGTAATGCCATAGCGTGTAAGGCGGAGGCACTTTCTCCACAAGCCGAATAAGCACTGCCGGTCAGACCAGACGAATGCCTACAGGCTCGGGAGGGGAGCAACGTGTTACCATGCCAGGAGGAGGCGGTCTCAGGACACAACTGCATCGCTACCGACCGCTCCACCGGGGCAATCGCCGTATACCCCCTTGCTCCACCCCCATCGAGGGTGGTGAGTGAGGAGGAACCAGCAGGTCGGTTTCCGGCAGTAAAAGGTGCCTCATGAGCTCCTCATGCACCTCCGGAAAGAAAGGCACTCAGGCGGGGCGCAGAGAACCAGCGCGAGCCACCCTTAAGAAGCCAATCGTCCAACCTCGAGGGCTCGGGACGCGGTGTAGGTTTCCACTCGAGCCCTACCCTCTCTGCGGCCCGGGAAAGTATAGCCGACATCTCCTTATCCGATTCATGCCGTCCGCCAACACAAGAAGCTCCCTAGAGCACGCTAAACTTGTCACACACGAAGCAGTTGTTTTGAACATTTTAAATATTCAAAGGTAATAATAATAATAAACAGGTTTTAAAAGTCTAAAAATAAAAAGCAACAGCTTTTGCAACTGTTCAGATAGACTTGTGTAAATTCCACATGTCAGTTTAATCTGTGTGGGATGTGGCACAATCTCGTCCAGGCCTCAAGTGGAGTGAAAACTGTTTATGTGATAATAATGAAAGAATACTAATTTGAGGAGTTTGTTAGTGTTAATGATTTGCGGGGCAGGGCGTATTCCAGTTTGATGGCGCGTTAAACCAAACCCACAAACTTCTGCCAGACAGAAATTAATCAAAGTCGTCGCATTCCCACAATGACCCTGGCACAGGAACGAAAATTAATTGTTTCTGATAGCAGTACGCAGTTATTTAAGTTCTGCCTGCTATGCAATTTCAGCATGCTGACAAATTTGTGTGTATTTGAGCATCTCAAAGAGACGAGGTGACACATGTGAAAATGTGCCATTAAGCTGGCAGGTGGCTCAATTATCCTCTTCCCAGCAATTAGGCAGCACACATCGTCATCTTCAAGGGCATCGGCAAATATGTTTTCTCACTTGTTTTCCAGCAGGATGAGTCAGCCGCAGCCAGCATAATTTTCCCCCAATTGTTTCCAAGCTGGAGGATGACATTTTACAAAATACAAACTTCCGGCGCTCACCCCTAACAACTTGTGGAGCGTGGACCGGCTTTTTGTTTACACCCTGCCAACAGCAAATATCGGACAAAACTGCCTATTTGCACTTGGCAGAAGGAAAACGTTCACACCATCCCCCGCACACCATGCAGATCTAACAAACAGCATTTTAGGAGAATGCCGCACTAGTAAACTAAACCCGTCTGATTTAATGATGTGTTATTGTGAGACGCGTATGCCGACCCGAGAGGGGCCATGTGTGGAGACACGGAGGGAAAAGCTCTGTTTGGAAATGTGTCTGGGATCCACGATGATGAACATGGAGAGAAGGTCACGTTCAGTCATCAGCACTCACGAGTAGGAAATGCACAACGCTATAACCACACTCTTGAGCACTGTGTGACCACAACTCTTTAAGGCTAATTCACACTGCAACGACAGACGCCGACCAATGGCGACAATCACCAAATTACAGAATGTCGCTTCCCAGGCATTCCACAAGCCACCAAACGCTGACCGAACATGTTCACTTGGCGGAAACAAGAGCTGACCAGCGCCAACCAAGCTAACAGGGAATGCTCACAGAACTTTGGCTAACATTCTGGCAAGATTCCGTCAAAGTTATAGGAACAAACGTTCTTCCAAGTTCACTCAAAGTTATCTGCTATTTAATAATGTCCTCAAAATGTTTGTTTTTTATTCACAGAATTTATTTTCTATTTAATTGAACGTTTGTCTAACATTTTTTAAATGTTCCTATAGCTATTTGTTTTGGAATGTTGAGAGAACATTCAAAATTAACGTTCCCATAATTTTTGCAGAATGATAAAATGGAACATTCGCATAACCAAGACATTTTTTTTGTAACTTTTTTTTTTTAAATTGGCTGTTGTGAACATTCAGAACACATACAGAAATTATGTTTTTATAACTTAATAGGAACCTTAACAAAATACCTTAACTTACCTTACTGTAACTTAGTTATTAGCCCCTTTCACACATACCAGTAAATTGCCATAAAATTACCGGAACAACTTTACCGGTAACTACAAAAATGTGCTGTTCACAGAGGCAATGACGTTCCATCTTTTTAGCGTCAAAGCACCATTTACACATCAGTTTTTAAATACCGGTAAATTCAGTGATATTATTAACCAGAAATGACCTCAAAACGGCTGTGCCTTCCGGTGTTGTGTTTGTAAACAAGGAGAGGTATACGTGGTCAGTGTTTTTGTTGATGTTTTCATTTTTGTGTCAAACGTTAAAATTTTTGCAGCTGCTTTTGGCCCAGAGACATCATATTAGATGACTTCAGACATTTATTTTACTTCCTTAAACTGTGCGGAGTAAATGTGTAATCTGCATCAGAATGTTATGTTTGGCCCAGAGTAGACATCTTATGTCAGCATGTTCTGAAGTTGTACATGTTCATATCGGTAATCTCATTCGCGTTTGCACAGAGCACATCAGAACAAATTTACCGATATTTTTTGGAATGGTAATTTACCAGAAAAGACTGTATATGTACAGCCGAACGCACAATCTTTCAAAGTATCAGTTTATACAAAGTAGCCTTTATTTCAGCTTTAACGTAAACAATTAGTGTATATTATACACTAATTGTTTGCGTTAAAACTGAAATATACTTTGTACTTTAGTCTCCATCTCCTGGTGCAGTAGTGTGAATTAGCCTTTAGGCACAGCAAACTTGTCACAGCACATTTGGATTCTAAATAATGAAAAGGTTCTCTTGAGAAATACGCATACAGAAGTAGTGCTACTAAATACGAGTGGAAGCCCCACAGAGCATGCCAGAAGTAAAATGATTTTAGTCCCGATTGCACTGTAATTGGCTTTATAACCTGGGTCTCTTCTGATCCTGGCTTTGACCTCCACCGTAATGCCAATAATCACCCAGCAGACGTGATGTGTAGTGAGCCACAGGCATCAGATGTGACCATCTGCACCATCCAGCAGAGCATCCAGATCCTCATCAGTGTTGTAGGTAGGACAGTTCTCAGAATGGCCAGATCTTTGTGTACAGCACAGTTGGACAGATGGAGGGTAAATAGTGACTGTTTCAGGTATATTATAGTCTGAGACTGTAGGCTTATGAACCGCCCACAGCCTGTTTACTGACCATCTGATGCACGTTACACACAAAACTGGCAAAACTATCCAAAGACCAGCAGTTCCAGTTTGATTGGCTGGTTTAAATATCTGAGAGTCACAAATAATGCACAATGTAATATATAGGCCTACGAACTGCTTATTTTACCAACTACACTACCAGTCAACATTTTAACAAAATCCAGTACCAGTCAAAAAGATTTTTACATGTTTTTGAGTCTCTTATGCTTTTATTTAATCAAAAATACAATAAATATATTCTGAAATATTGTAACATTTATATTGTAATATGGCAAAATATTATTAAAATGTAAAAGTTTTTTTGCATTTTAATATATTTTATATAGCCATTTAATTTAAATGTACAGTCACATGATCCTTCAGTAATTATTCTAATATGTTGATTTGGTGCTCAAAAATATTTCTTATTAATGTTGAAAACATTATGTGCTGATAAATATTTTTGTGGAAATCAGGATTCATTTTTTTCAGGATTCTTTGAAGATTTGAAGGTTCAAAAGAACAGCACTTATTTGAAATAATTTGAACATTATAAATATCTGTCACTTTTGATTGATTTAATGTGTCCTTGCTGAATAAAAGTAATAGTGTCGTTATAAAATCTGACTCTAAACATAAAGACATAACATTACAAATGGTATTGTTCATTGACTACCAATAAAGAAAATGAATAAATATGTAAATAAATAATGAATGAAATTTTAATTTTGAATTTTAATGAATTTTAAACCGTGCATAAACACCAGATTTCAAAAATGAATTATCTCTGCCGTTTTTTTTTGTTTGTTTGTTTTTTGTGGAGGTTATGTGTGAAATAATCTACGTTCTACTTTTGCATAGACATTTGTTTACAAAATCTACATGCATTTCTACTCATTTCTTTGGGGTTTCTGTTGCTGGAATGCAATCATTTAATATATATATATATATATATATATATATATATATAATTTTATGTTACACTGGTCACTGTACATAAAGGGGACAAATATTAAAAGTCTGGCAATGTATGACTACTGGTGGTGTCTTATTAAAGCTCTGTGATGGGAAGAGTTTTATTTAACAACAGGTACAGGTGACCTGTGAACTGAAGAGTTATTGACAGAAGCCTCTATTCTGATTTCCACCGTGACCTTGAGCGAGGCACTTAACCCCAGGATGCTCCACACAGCTGCCATGCAATTAGAGCGCAGGAAGTTGGTTTGAACAGACAAAAACCTGCTAATTGACAGGTAAGGAGGACAGACCTTTCAGTCAAACACATTACAGTGCTTCAGCAAGTCATGTCAGATTCACAATTAACTCGTGTAACAAAAATCTACCAAGCGAACGTGATTTCACCAGCCAGTGACACAGATGTTCTCCACTGATATTAGCCCTGTCAGGTCACTTGTCCTCAAGTCTATACCTTCCAGGAAGAGAATTCCCTGCACATGGACATATGTGCGCCACCGGAGCCCAAAGGGGACGTTTGCTCGTGGCCCATCTGGAGCGCTCTCCACTGCATGGCTTGTCAGGACTCCACACACGTCACTGCATTTGAGAAGGTTAGCAGCGAATAACAAGAGCAGGGAAACATGGAGAGAGAAGATAGACGCACAAAAATCAGATAACCTGACACGTGTACCTACCTTTCGGGTTTTACACAGTTATCCGGGCTCAAACTGGCGGTTACAGGACCTGTATTTGGTTGCACACATGTAAAGGCTTAGCGGTTATTTTATTACTTCAGGAGAGTTAAATATAATCCAGCTGTCTGTCACCATGTCAAATGCTTGTTGATGTTATGCTGAAGAAGTCGTGAGACAAATCACGCTCGAGATCTGCGTGCACTCAACAGCACAACAGGGCCCTCTGCTGTTTGCTCACGACTCACACAAGTTTTACCACGTTAATTGACAATTTTCTACCTGTATTACCGTAAATGCTAGCTAGAGCAATACAAGCAAACTGTCTAAAGCTAAAACACAAAAAGAAAATATGTTATGAATACTGATTTCTCTCGATACATTCAACATTTCAATATTTACCTAAATCTCTTAACCCAGCCCAAACTAATTACAATTGCCCAGACAGCAGCTATTCCTCAAATTACCCTGCGTTTAGCCTCCCTGTGTGTTCGCTTCACATCCGAGACTCTCATTTCTGTCTTCCTTTTTTACTTAATTAACAGCAGGTTTATCTCTCACCTAAAAAAACATCCTCAGTACTCCGGTTTAATTAAAAAAGGGGGCTTGCATTCACCCGCCACATTATTCAGGAGTGTGTCTCTGCATGCAAACAAGCTAGTGCATCTCAGCCATTATGATAATTGGGAATATGAGCTCAATACTGGAGAATCCAAAGCTAATGCCATGTAAAGACAGATGTGCACCTCTGCAACCAGATGGGATCAGAGCATTAACATGAGTCAAAAATGATTATCCACGAGATCATTTTATTAAGCCTCATCCATTTATTTGTCTTTTATAATGTGCACTTTACAACTTACGGGTCATTCCCGCTTCAACTCTGTTACTTGAAAAATGTATGTTATTTAAGGAAATAAAAGGGTATCAGAAATATGCTCAGGCACTTCAAATTATTTAATAGCCTATGACTAAATTATATAACGAATTGCAAGAAAATGAACAAAGCCGAACTTAGCAGGGTGGAAACAAACTTCCTTTGCTAATACCACTTTCTGTACATTTATTAAACAGGATGACATTTCTGTTGTGAGAAAAAGTGAGAAAAAAATAACTGATACCACAAAATGTTGTTGTTTTCTTCTTTATCAATAGTGATGTCACTTCCTGGAGGATAATGTCATTAAGGCCAGACCTTTGTTACGTAAAGATATAGAGACTAAGAAGATGGAAAGTAATAATAATAATAATAATAATAATAAAATCGAAACAATGTTGCCCTCCAAAAAACCTTTGTTTGAAAGAAAGAGAAAGAAAGAAAAAGAAAGAAAGAGAAAGAAAGAAAGAAAGAAAGAAAGAAAGTGAAAGAAAGAAAGAAAGAAAGAACAAGTTTTTTTTGGAGGAAACATTGTTTTGATTTTATTATTATTATTGTTGTTTTCTTTTATCATAAGTTTCACTTTCCATCTTCTTTGTCTAATATATCTTTACATAACCAAAGTGATCTAGGTCTCCAGGTGCTATACTTTTTAATATATATATATATATATATTTTTTTTTAAGTTGTATAGCAATTAAGTTGTATATAAACAATTAAAATCTGTTAAAATGAGTGAAATTAAATAATTAAAATAAAATAATTAAAACCACTCCAAATGATTTATTTAATTAATTGCATTAAATTTAAATGAAAAGTAATATGATTTCCATTCCTTTAAAAATGTTAATATATTATCCAATATCAAGGCATATGCTGTATGAAAATGCAGTGCATACAGGAATGACCCTTATGTGTCGCTGTGATTACGTTTCTTTTGAAATTAAAGTTGCGTGATCATTCAGACTGAGGCGAATCGTAAGGTTTGGGTGACATGAGATCTGACTGTCGAGGGCTTGCTTGTGACAGAGTTCATACTGCATCGACCTGGGTAAAGTTGGACACGGAGGGCCGCATCGGTTCGTCTCAGTCGTGCCTCTGCATTGATTCAACCAGTCTTCAGCAGTCGGACAGAATTCCAAATTGCCGCTTTTAGCAAGATCAGAAAAAGCAAAGAACAAAAGTCATAGATGTAGCATTAATTTGCCAAATTAAAATGTCATTTGGCCAATAAATTTTAAGTTCAACCTAGCCTTTGTACATTTTAATGGGCCGTAATTAAAATATTCAACAGGTAACAGGTGTGTGGGGTCGCCGAGCATGGCCTCGTGGCCTAGGAAAGTGTGCTTCTCTTCCGGATCAAAGCCCTGTTTTATACAAGTAAATGCCACTGAGTGGATGACATTTAACAAGCAGTGTTGTTTTGTAAGAACATGTCAGCGAAAAGGTCAGGCAAGGTGAATTTATAGTTCAGAGTGGATCATTGTAAAGGGCGAGGAGGTGATTTTCATTAAGCCTTGTTAATTATGTTTAAAAAAAGTAATTTCATGTCAGATGCTCCTGGACCCTCCTAGGCAACAGCTGTCTGCACAATGTGTATAAGATAAACATAAGATGACAGCCAGCTACTCAATGTGTGCATGTGGGTGTATGAAAAACAGCTAAAAACAGAATTGCTTCATACCTTTTGCCTAATTAAAGTTGATGTTGAAAAAACAATCTCTTATAAAACGGATCGCTTATTAACCTGCAGAATAGTAACCATAAATTAAAAGATGAGTCTTAATTTGTTTGAAGTACAAAAGCTGTCTTTAAGGTCAGCAAGTGTGCCAAATTCAATTTACACGTTTAATTTAAAGAGCATCCTCACACCAAAGATGTACTTTGTCTTAATTGTATTAAAGAAACACACTGAGTTCTATTCTTAACATTAAGAAGAAAACTTTGTACTAAGTGTTTGTTCTTATAGTGAGGAGACGGTAAGATCATTGATTTTGCCTTAAATAAACTGAAGCAGTAACTACGGCTTGTTTTTGCCCCCTAGAGCTTTAACTCTGCCATTGCAATTCAAATCTCAACAGTTTCCCTACATGACTGGGGACATCATATCTGCTACCACTCTTACTTTGGGGTCCAAAGATTTGAAACATTTAAAACATATTTAAGTTAAATTTGAGACGCTGTGTGATAATGTGACTCTTTGTACAGATGGCCAAATTATGTACTTCCAATCTTTGGATCTTCTCAAGTCATGCTGAAAAATATGATCAACAGGTTTAACACAAACGTGTAGTTCATGCAGCTTGAATGCTGCTGTCATTAAATTCATGCATATTTCATCTTTTCACTCCATTTTGGCTAATGGTAATAGAAAAAAAGTTGTATTACACTTGAATAATGCAAAATAAAATTAGCACTGATATGCCACCCTAAAGGAATAATTTACCCCAAAATGAAAAGTTGTTCAAAATACCTGTCATCCAAGATGTAGAAGAGTTGGTTTCTTCATCTGAACAGATTTGAAGAAATGTAGCATTATATCACTTGCTCGGATCCTCTGCAGTGAATGGGTGCCGTCAGAATGAGAGTTTAAACAGAGCACAAATCCATTATTAAGATGTTTTTAACTTTAAACTGCTGCTTCTGTGCAAAATAGCAGTCCGTAATCCATAATAATGCTTCCTCCAGTAAAAATGGACTTGTATTTTAGCCAGAAGCAACTGTTTAAAAATAAAAGCGTCTTAATGATGAATTTGTTTCTTATAAACACACAGCTTTCCACTTCACAAGATGTTAACTGATTGACTGGAGTTGTATGGATTATTGTGATGTCTTTAACAGCTCTTTAAATCTTATTCTGATGGCTGATTCACCTTATTCTGATTCACCCATTCACCAGTTTCTCTACATCTGTTCCGATGAAGAAACAGACTCCTCTACATCTTGGATGGCCTGACGGCGAGTACATTTTCAGCCAATTTTCATTTTTGGATGAACTATTCCTTAAATATATTTATAGAAAACAGGCAATTTAATAATAATAATAATAATAATAAATAAACTCTTTACACCATGCATTTACAACTGAGAGGGTTAAAATGGGTTGTTGAGATTTTGTCGTACACATCAGCGATGATAACCAAAAATAATTTGACCATACATTTTATTTTGATGTTGTTGATGTGAACATTTCCACTAGTCTAACTCTGTAAGGATACATGTCGTCATATGTAACAGTTCAGCTGCGAATATAATAAGACAGCATATTTTACATTGTACGCTCCTTAAGAAAACAGCATGATGCGTTTTATGATGGGATTCCATTAAAGAGCTGTAGACAGTAATTGAGTCCTGCTCCACCAGCAGCTTCTTGTCAGATGAGTGAGGACACAAACTGCTTATAAAGCTCAGTCAGTCCAATAAGATCAAACTCCCTTTTGAGGTCGTCAAGTGATAAAATGTCTTTTACTTCAAATGTAGACATCCTAAAAAAAAAAAAAATGGGTGGTGGGGAAAAAAAGTCAGCTGTGATACAATGAACAGTGGAGTAAATATAATACGCAAAATATCATACAAAATGTAAAAAGATGCGTTTAAAAAGTATGCAGAGCATATGCTTACAATATCTTCTCTGGCTGTGGAATCTCGCACAGGACACTCATCATCTTTTCCTTACAGCGTTTCCCTGAAGAATCAACATCAACTTTAACCGTCTTCTGAAGGTGGATGTATTCCTACAGAGTCAAATTAGCATGTATATTATGTCATCATTAGAATGAAAAAACAAATGAAAAACCAAATCAAATACTCTATAAACAGCCAGGAATCACATGAGAAATTAATAATAATTTTTTTTTAAAAGGTTTAGCAATTATGTGCTATAAAAATGCCCTGAAAATCCAGTTATGGCTTTGGTATTTATATTAGTTACTGAATCAACATGTCTGGGAAAATGAAAATCTTATTGTTTAGGAATATGTTCTGTATGATTTTGTACTCATACTTTAATATTTTCCTTTCTTCCTTGCAAAAGAATCAATATTGGCTTCCCCGTAAAGAGTCTCCCAGTGAGACACAGCTCTGAAGCCCATTTTTCGATCAGTTTGATGTATTTTGCTTTGGACCTCATGTGATCTAAATGTAGTACAGCAGTCCAGGTTTCTTCTGTAGTTTCTGGTCTGATCTCCGCTGAATCGCAGCTTGATGTTTTGGTCAAGTCTGAGAAGTTTTCCTGAAGCCACAGGATTAAGTCGTGGAGCATGGGTTCTGGTGGAAGTGATCGTGCTGTTTCCAGTAAATGCAGCCTCAGGTCTTGACACTGTTTTCTTGATAAGTGGCTGGAAGCGATGCTGACATCTGGAGGGGTGTGAGGGTAGTCAGGACAGATGTGGAATGTAAGGGCTAGTGGTGTCTTCTCATTGTTTCTTTCAATCAGTGTGTGTATGCGGTAGACGATGCCCCTCTCAGCTGCACTTAAACATAACATGACATAACATGGCATGAGATTTAAACAGAACGGGGAATACAATTATGGGGTTAGAATTTTTTATTTGTCCATATAAATAGATTATGATCTACAGATTGTTTGTGAACCTCATTTGTGGACCTCGTTCTGTTTATTGGTGAATTGTTTATTTTGTGTGAATCTCTTCACATTTATATTGTGGATTACAATCTGTTTATCTGGAAATATGACATAGTTCTATCTCCATTTAATACAACTGATTCAATATTCATTATGCATAACTTGGTCAATTACAAATTTAAATTACAACGTTACAAAAACGTACCACAGTAAGTTTTCATCAAAAGACCGTAGTCACTAACGTACAGTTATTATTATTAATGTAAACCAATTTTAAAGTAATATCAAATGGATCTACTTCAAACTGTGTAAGAGACTTTCTGAATCTTTCAGTATTTTATATAACAGTGGCATATAATACCAAGTTACCACAACTTTGTTGTAAAGACAATATAAACACACATGAACTGTAACTATAGTAAGAATATTGTAAGAGTTATAAATTCCAAAGACTCACGTGACTCTTCTAACAGCTCGAATTCGTCCGGTTCACAGTATATGGCAGATAAAACGGACATTTCATCATACGCGTCCTTCGACATTTTTGCAGTCCATGTAGGAAACTCCACATTATGATTTAAAATGTTCACATTGTAACGTTTACATCTGTCCGGTTTGTTATTGAACTACTTTTTTCATATTCCGTGTAGAAACACTACTATAGAAATCCAGTTCCACCCGACAACGTGTTGTGCATAAAGCACTTTTCAACAGTTACAGGTGCATCTCAATAAATTAGAATGTCGTGGAAAAGTTCATTTATTTCAGTAATTCAACTCAAATTGTGAAACTCGTGTATTAAATAAATTCAATGCACACAGACTGAAGTAGTTTATGTCTTTGGTTCTTTTAATTGTGATGATTTTGGCTCACATTTAACAAAAACCCACCAATTCACTATCTCAACAAATTAGAATATGGTGACATGCCAATCAGCTAATCAACTCAAAACACCTGCAAAGGTTTCCTGAGCCTTCAAAATGGTCTCTCAGTTTAGTTCACTAGGCTACACAATCATGGGGAAGACTGCTGATCTGACAGTTGTCCAGAAGACAATCATTGACACCCTTCACAAGGAGGGTAAGCCACAAACATTCATTGCCAAAGAAGTTGGCTGTTCACAGAGTGCTGTATCCAAGCATGTTAACAGAAAGTTGAGTGGAAGGAAAAAGATGCACAACCAACCGAACGAACCGCAGCCTTATGAGGATTGTCAAGCAAAATTGATTCAAGAATTTGAGTGAACTTCACAAGGAATGGACTGAGGCTGGGGTCAAGGCATCAAGAGCCACCACACACAGACGTGTCAAGGAATTTGGCTACAGTTGTCGTATTCCTCTTGTTAAGCCACTCCTGAACCACAGACAACGTCAGAGGCGTCTTACCTGGGCTAAGGAGAAGAAGAACTGGACTGTTGCCCAGTGGTCCAAAGTCCTCTTTTCAGATGAGAGCAAGTTTTGTATTTCATTTGGAAACCAAGGTCCTAGAGTCTGGAGGAAGGGTGGAGAAGCTCATAGCCCAAGTTGCTTGAAGTCCAGTGTTAAGTTTCCACAGTCTGTGATGATTTGGGGTGCAATGTCATCATTGTGTTTTTTGAAAACCAACGTCACTGCACCCGTTTACCAAGACATTTTGGAGCACTTCATGCTTCCTTCTGCTGACCAGCTTTTTGAATATGCTGATTTCATTTTCCAGCAGGATTTGCTACCTGCCCACACTGCCAAAGGCACCAAAAGTTGGTTAAATGACCATGGTGTTGGTGTGCTTGACTGGTCAGCAAACTCACCAGACCTGAATTGTATTGTCAAGAGGAAAATGAGAAACAAGAGACCAAAAAATGCAGATGAGCTGAAGGCCACTGTCAAAGAAACCTGGGCTTCCATACCACCTCAGCAGTGCCACAAACTGATCACCTCCATGCCACGCCGAATTGAGGCAGTAATTAAAGCAAAAGGAGCCCCTACCAAGTATTGAGTACATGTACAGTAATTAACATACTTTCCAGAAGGCCAACAATTTACTAAAAATTTTTTTTTTTATTGGTCTTATGAAGTATTCTAATTTGTTGAGATAGTGAATTGGTGGGTTTTTGTTAAATGTGAGCCAAAATCATCACAATTAAAAGAACCAAAGTCTTTAAACTACTTCAGTCTGTGTGCATTGAATTTATTTAATACACAAGTTTCACAATTTGAGTTGAATTACTGAAATAAATGAACTTTTCCATGGCATTCTAATTTATTGAGATGCACCTGTGTGCGTGTGTGTGAGAGAGAGAGAGAGAATCAATACTCGTGGATTACAGCATTGAAATAAAATGAATTTAATGAATTTACACACCAACATCAGGCATAAATGTACAGTCTTGTTTGACTGTATTTGATTTCAGTTCTGTAGAGTAAATTATTTCTGGTATTTTGTATTTTAACAACATAATTTTAGTTGTACATTCAAAAAAAAAATTATGGACAATTATTTAAACAACTGACATCATGGTAAAATAAATATAATTGATAAGCAAGAAAGCAGCAGTAAATGGAAAAACTAAAATATGTATCCGCCTATTTACATTTATTGGATTCTGTTATTTTGGATGGTTAACATTGTAAATATTTTAAAATAAAACAAGAAAGCAAAATGTATCCGTCAACATTAGTTTCTAAAGTCAGACTTTACATTTTATTTTCACACTTCAGAGTGCCTTCATAACACTACTAAAATATGTTTTGCTACTACTTTTTTAATTGTATGACACTGTATGCCTACAACAGCACACAGTGCCACTATAGCAGCTTTTGCAATTATCATTGTCTTGAAAATATGCACATACCAAATTCACGACAGGAATACAATGATATAAGGTCATTCTGGATTTAAATAAAGAACATCATGTCAAAAAAGCTTCCGCAGACTAAGCTATTTAAATATCAGTTCCTAAAGATCACAAAAGAAAATTTATGTGGAGGTCCAGCGCCACCAGGCCACTTTCATACGGTCCCAAACAGCTTCTAAGGAATCAAAGGCTGGACGCACATCAAGGATAGTGTGCTTGGGCACCTGGCCTCCATCATAGTAGTCTATCACATATCTGACCTCTTTTCCACACCGGTCAATAATCCAGTCATGCCTGTCAAATGGTAGCTCATGCCTACAACACATAACACCAAAAGCAACTTATAACTGAATTGCCATTGCACTTATATTTTCCTGAAGATGATCACAGAAGTTTTATGCAGAGAAAAATTAAGCAAAAACATAAAATATATTTTATTAAGAGATGCGATGACTTACCCCATCCAGTGGCGAAATCTGGCTCTGGGTGAAAAGTCTTTTGCTTTTCCACCAAACCTTAAAAGAGAAGGTCCACATGGGCATTCTCTGTGGTGGAGGACAACAGCAGAACATCAGGACTCATCTACTTTATGACATGCGAGGATACACAGTTGCTTTTAAAGCAATAGTTGCTTTTAAATGCAATATTTGCTGAAAATGTGCTCCTCACCCTCAGGGCATTCAAGATGTGGATGAGTTTATTTCTTAAGCAGAACCGATTTGGAGAAATTACATCACTTGTTCACCAATGGATCCTCTGCAGTGAATGGGTGCCGTCAGAATGATAGTTCAAACAGCTGATAAAATCACAATAATCCACAAGTAATCCACATGACTCCAGTCCATCAATTAACATACTATGAAATGAAAAGCTGGGTGTTTGTAAGAAACAAAACCATCAAGGAGTTTTAACTTGAAACTTTCGCTTTAGGCCAATATACCACTCCATAATCCATAATAACATGTCCTCCAGTGAAAAAGTCCATTCCCTTTTGTTTTCTTGCATCAAAATCTACCAACATATTAAATTCACAAACAGTACTGGATATGTGCATATTTTTCTCCTGATTCAGATGAGATCCCTTTTAACTAGAGAAAGGAATATTATGGACAGAGGACCCGTATTTTAGCCGGACACGCAGCTTTCACTTCACTTGATGTTAACTGATGGACTGAAGTTATGTGGATTACTTGTGGATACCATACTGTTTGGACCCTCATTCTGACGGCACCCATTCACTGCAGAGGATCCAACAGTGAGCAAGTGAAGTAACACAACATATATCCAAATCTATTCTGATGAAGAAACAAACTAATCTACATCTTGGATGGCCTGAGTGTGAGTACATTTTTAGCAAGTTTGCATTTTTGGGTGAGCTATTCCATTAACATGTGACTTACTTCGAATGCAGCTTCTCCCATCTCAGGATTTCCTGCCAGGCTTGCTCATTATTCTGGTTGTGAATCCTAATGACGTTTCTCATATCTTTCTGGTTGATGTCACCATTGTTCCAGCGCCATCTGTTGAAAGTTTGAGTCATGAAGCAATAAAGTTGATGATACTATATGTTTCTGAATCATTACTGGACATATACAGAGCTCCGTTGCTCTGTCTTTTATATTCACCATTAGAACTCACCCCTTCCTCAGCATGGCATTCCAGAACATCTGCTCTGAGGGATAAACCCACTTCTGCTCAGATCCACCACGAGGGATCGTAGATTCCTCTCTTACAACAGAAAGGGGAAATGGTTGACCAGATGAAGGTTGCTGGTTAGGTGGTGGCATCTATAGAGAACAGTAAATAAATTAGGCTAAATAGTAGAAAAGGGAAACTCACTACATCTAGGCTTCTAGGTATTAGGTAACCAATTTCAAGAGGGGCAAATTACCATGTTTGCTGGATTGATGTCAGACATTGTGGGTTTAGCCCCATTGGCAGCTCTCATAGGACACTCTACAAATTCATAAGCCCTGTCCTGATGTGCTGGTACATCTGGCACATTCTTTAGCTTATCGCTTGCAGATGCCTGATGCATTGGACATTCTGGTGGAGGGGCACCTGTTGGAAATATTAAGGAAAAAAACTAAGGAGAACATCCCCATATTTTTGATGTTTATGTATATGAGGGCTCCAACAAGTAATTGCTAAAAAGAACCTTCAAACCTGCTCCTGGAGGGCCACTGTCCTGCAGAATTTAGCTCCAACCCTAATCAAACACACCTGAAGCAGCTCATCAAGGTCTTCAGGATTACTAGAAACTCATAGCCAGGTGCATTAAAGAAGGTTGGAAATAAACTTTACAGGACAAGTGGGTAGAAGATCTCTGCATAAAATTGATGATAAATGAATTTGATTATCAATTAATTATGTATGCATGATGGGAACAGAAAACATCTGCCAATCATGTCACTTTACAGCAGCAAATAACATTTCTATGAACAATGCGCACTCATACGTTAAGATTTTTTAAACTAGCTTTAACTTCTACTTTAAAAATGGTAAGTAATCAGTTTTTTGTGTTTTAGAAGGTAGTGTTTATATATAATTCACTATATTTGGTTTTTTTTATTGCCTTCAAACTGCACATTGTTTGGTGGACGACATTGGTCAGGATATAGAATAACATTTTGTAAATAACAGATTCGAATTTTAATGTTGATTCAAATTATTATTAATTTGATTAACTTAATTGTTCATTTTTAATGTATTATTTTTATTTATTTAATCTGGTTAATCAAATAAATAACATTATCAAAAACAATCTTTAGATGCAGCCCTACTGTCTATGTTAAACGAAAAAACCTGTACTGAAGTACTAGTGTCTTACTTTTATTAGCATCTCTATGCATCGGACAGGCCTGTGGTGGTGCGCTGCCAAAGTCTGGCACCATGATGCCCTCTGCCTTCACTGTAGGACTGGACATAGTGTCTCCCATCAGCTTTCCAGACAAAAAGATTAAACAACAGTCAGTTTTGAGTAACCTTACATTTTACATTGTTGCTGTCATATATATATAAACATGCATGCGAGTATGTATAAAATCTTATAATGGACTTATAATGCTTTAAGTCTATCAAATGAGCATGTTCTAGCATTAGTAAATGCAGGTTTGTGTGAGTCTGCATGACTTTAAGTGGCATCACTTGTTCTCATTTTTGTCTTGAAGTTGCAAACTGTACACCTGATTGACTGCTATGTTACTGTGAATATACACTGAAGATCTGACAGCCACATTCCTTTCTGCACCATGGACATCTGAAGCATTCACTACAAAATTATGCTTTTGGGGAATTGTGCAACAAATGTTACACAAGACACTTATAGAACACACAAGCATAAGATAAAATAATGTTCGTCTGTCTGTCCAAATAGGGTTTTTAACTGCTTAGATCGTTCATATTGCCCTGTGTTAAAATTACATGCGAAAGATATTGCTGATGAAAGATTAACTGCTATATAACAACAGTAGAACACACTTACCATCCACCTCTACTGTCAATGTCGTTCACTAGAAACATGCCTCATATCCCACAATGCTCCTGGATGATTGCATCACGTGTGTGTGGCACGTTCGGATGGCAACATGCACACTGCCCCCTAGAGTATTGGAGAGTTTAGATTTGTATTTTAATTTATTTAAATATGGCATTTTCTAGTGTAATTTAGTTGAAGGTACAACGTGAATCGATCCTTTAATTTAATTATTATTCACTAAATATTTTGAATTTTCCGGTGACAACTATAGTGGCTCCGCACAAAAAAAAAAAAGAAAAGAAAAAAAAGATTTGTTCAGTGTACTTTAGTAATGTATTATTATTTATAATTTATTCAAACTCGAAAGTGACTGACTTTCCAAGTGTGATTGAATCATTATGCAGAAAAGCAGCCACACGTTTTGAAAGATATAGAGTGAACGAAAATATTAGAGTCAATTCAGAGAACAGTGTTGCTAACTCAATTCACCAGGGCTGCGTTCAGCCCCGACAAAACGGTGCAAAACGTTTTTTAACCGGAAACGGTGGTGCGTTGAACACTCTGTTCTGATGACACAAGAGTTGCAACTATGGCAGCTGAGAAGGCCATTCTTTGTGTTCTTTTTGAAGAATTTTCGGAGCCTGATGAAATCGGTATAAATACGTGTTTAATAGCTACTGCAAAATACGCTCGATGTAGTCATTGCCCTTGCCCTCCAGAATAAAAGAGAACATCCCAATCGAGTGAAGGGGTTTGTGGAAACTGTGGTTCCTAATTATTGTGATCCAACATTTGCCTCGCATTTCAGACAAACAAAGACTAAAAAGGACAAACATTTCAGGTGGAGGATAATCCACTTCTTACCTCCAAGACTGTGTTATGATCTATATGACCTTATTATTTTTATTTTGAGTATTAGGCTTATCATTATTGCTGATCACTGTTGTTGTGCTATGATATTGTAATATTTACCATTATATAATCAGAGGGGTATAGAAAAGTTTATGAAAGTGTCACTCCATAATACAATAGCAAAATATATAAATATGTATAGTATTTTTATGTTACATTAATCCGTATTTAGCACACCTTCCTAAGGAAAGGATATGGACCAGAAGACATTGCAATTACTAAATGATATTTAGACAGACTCAAAGAAGTTCCAGATCTATACTTGTGCCCTTATTATCTCAGTTATTTGCCTTTAATGTAAGTAAACATGTGCAAACAATATACTTGCTCTTGTGAATTTATTTGGATGTTAATTACATTGTGCCAGCTGTCTCTTTAATACCGTGTGGTTTATATACATGTTGCTGCTGATTAGGCTATGTTTGACACACCCACCAAACAAGAGAAAACACATCTCAAATCCCGTTGCACACCGTTTCCAGGAAACATGTCGTTCAAACCGGAAACCGTAGCAAAACGGTGCACACCGGTTTGAGCTTGAACTTGCCCCTGATGTGTGTACTGCTAGCATCTGTGGTTTCCTCTTTTTGTGAAATTTGGATGGAAAATGTGTGCCTTTTTATTGTCCGAGTCACTTATCAAAAGTTAAATAAATGTGGTGCTTTTGGAAGAAAAAGTTGCCAAATTTAACAACAAAATTGCTAAGTTGGCAACAGTGTCAGAGAAACAGACACGACTCGCTTAAAAGATTTGTTCAAGAACACAGATTTGTTTGTTCACAAACGAAACAACACTAGTGAGTAAAATTGCTTGTGTGAAGTGAATTGTCCCAGTAAGTAAAAATTTAAATAAGAGAACTGGCTTTGTTCTCTTACAACCTCATGCACTATAACGTATTAAAACAAAGTTGTTTATTCAGATTAAAACATTATTGTCACACCACAGAAACACGCATCTCCAGTCACTTACATGAGCATTTTTGACATCACAGAATTTGTAGAAATTCATTCCAGTTGGAATAGCTCATACACCTTTTTCAAGAAGCATATCATTGTTGATTTTAACCACATACATAAATATTAATTAAATAATGATAAATAACCTGAAAAGCCTTACCTTATTGAAGCTTATATAGGCCAATAGTGTCATTATTCCAAATCCAACCAACCACATATTACAAGCAACAAGCTTATACACGGCTGCATCAAGTTATAGATTTTCAGAAACACATATTATATAACATTATTGTGTCACCTGATACATTTTCCTTTCCTGACATATATAATACTCTCCATACATAGTGTTCTCCATATATGCAATAATTACATGTAGACATGCATGGTTTCTCAAGTATGACATCCTGCACTGCTGAGCTGCAAAGGCAGGATCTCTCACCCATACATTTAACATTTCCACTACATTTATAATGGCCATTTCCTCTATTTGCATAACCTTATACACATTGTCAAAAAGTCAAACCGTTGGTCTACAGGCACACACTGTGTATCTTTGTGGAAGTTCAGATGTGCTGTTGCTCGTTTATTTACATTCATAAAGGCAAGTTGGTTGATCATAATAGCAGCTTTATAATAAATAGTGCAACCACAACTGTTGTCCTGATTGTACATGTGATCACTCTCATGCCTCTTAATCACCTGATTTCTTAAAACGTAAAGGAGCGCCTGTGATTGAATTCCTCCAGTTGAGCCCATATTTGAAGATGACATCATGTCAGTCATTATTAATGCAATAAATGGTTTCTCACAACTATGATGCCACAGCATTACAGCAGCAGGAATAACAAAACATATACATGGCATTTGCACTCCAGCATCAGTTTGGACATGAAAGAGATGGAAGGTTTGTGTGCTGATGTGTTCCTTTTCTGTCTGTATCTCCATGTCAGTCTGTCTTTCTAGTTTCCATCTCAGTTCCTGTTTTTCTCGACCAGGCCGAGCGAAGGACTTTGAGACATCCGCGGATGATTCTGCGCATCCACATGATGTTCATAACATCCAAAGACACGCTGGAAATAACCCAGGCACTGCGGCCCCCCAGAGGTAACCGGTAGAAGTCATCCGTACCAAAGACCGAGTACATATGGCTGTAGTAGCCTGGAATGACTGCGATCCTCACCAAGAAGAATGTAAATGCCATGGCGACACCATTAACCAGACTCGGTTTGGAAAGTTTGTGGTAGCCCAACATGTGAAAAAACCAACTGGAAGACATAAAAAATAATGCAATTAGAAAATTAGCTCATGTAACAGTTGCATTGAATGCTTCTAGATGGATTTTTAGGTAATACTTACCGCTGGTTCACGAAGGGGGTGGAGAATTCTGAAAGCAGGCGGAAATTAGCAAAGTAAGGCAATATCCCTTGACTCTGCAGAAGAAAAAAAGAGCACAAAATAACCTTGGAGATCTTGAGGAAGTAACTGTACACCAGACCAGCTGAAAACAACTTACCAGCACATAGTAGTATGCATAGAGAGCAGCAAAATGATGTATGACAAAATATTTCTCTCCAATAGACTCCCATGAAGTAAACATGAGAAGGAGATCTGAAAAATAAACATTTTCTTTGTGTATCCATCAAGCAAAAAAAGCTAATTCTCATTTCACCTTAAATACATTAATGTACACATCTTAATATTTGCAATCAATAAACAAAAATTACTAATTAAAGAAGCAGTGAAACCATTTTCTGAAAATATTTCTATGAAATAATAAAATCACAACAAAACATTAAATATGATTTCCTTTTTCACTTTTTAATGCAGTTTTTTTTTCTTTATTATGATATCAGGACAATTGTATTTACTTTATACCCCCAAAATGAATTTGATTTTATATCATTAAAGAGGTGTATTGAATCATTAAGATTTTATCATATATGAATGATAAAACCATGTACTGCAAACGATAAATGTTTATAATATTCACATTGAAATGCAATTAATTTGTTTTTTAGAGTTTGCTGAAAAAATTTAAATAAATGATTACTCTGAAACATAAATTTAAATATTAAAATACATTTTAATTCAGAAATGACAAAAATGCCCATCATACAAGAAATGTATTCAAATCATGTATATGAACTTTTGCATCAATTGAATTCTCATTTCACCTTAAATACATTAATGTACACATCTTAATATTTGCAATCAATAAACAAAAATTACTAATTAAAGAAGCAGTGAAACCATTTTCTGAAAATATTTCTATGAAATAATAAAATCACAACAAAACATTAAATATGATTTCCTTTTTCACTTTTTAAAGCAGTTTTTTTCCCTTTATTATGATATCAGGACAATTGTATTTACTTTATACCCCCAAAATTAATTTAATTTTATATCATTAAAGAGGTGTATTGAATCATTAAGATTTTATCATATACTGTATACATATATATATATATATATATATATGATAAAACCATGTACTGCAAACGATAAATGTTTATAATATTCACATTGAAATGCAATGAATTTGTTTTTTAGAGTTTGCTGAAAAAAATTAAATAAATGATTACTCTGAAACATAAATTTAAATATTAAAATACATTTTAATTCAGAAATGACAAAAATGCCCATCATACAAGAAATGTATTCAAATCATGTATATGAACTTTTGCATCAATTAATAGATATAGCATCACATCATTAGCCCTCCACTCACCTGAGATTAGGTAGCCTGAGGTAACGGCCACATTTAGCTTCACCAGTGTGGCATCTCCCCTGTAAACACAAATTAGAGGTTAGATAAGAAAAAAATATGTTTTTGTGAGTCCACCAAAAACATCAAGTTCAGTCTGTACTTTCTAGAGAGAAACTACACTATGTTGCATAACAATTTGCGCCGCCACATTTGTAAAGGATTACATCTTCAAATCCTCACCAGACTGGGTCTTTCTGGATAGGTTCATCCAAGATATATATGTAGAGACAGAAAAGTCCCACAACCAAGGCATGTACTGTTGAGACGGCCCTTTGAGAAAAAAAAACACAACAGTGAGAGTTTATAGATCTTCCAACTTTAGTTAAGAGTGCATAATAAAACACGTGCTTTTAGAAGATAAATCTGACACCTGGAGTTCCACTCTGTCCTTTGTGTAGGGCTGAGCCTCAGGAAGCCTTTGCAGAGCTTCTCAGACACCCAAGGGCTACCTCTGTGGAACAGCCACTGGAAGCCCAAGAAGCTCCCTGTTACAACCATCAGCACCTGCAGGCTGAGAGGCTCCATGCCTGCTGAGCCCTAGAGAAAGAAAGAGACGAGAGCCAGACGGCGGCGAATGTTCAGCAATAATTCTCCCATTAACAAACACATAATTACCCCCCCACCCCCACTCCACAGCACTCTTTAACAAAATCAAATGTTTCTTACTCCAGACCAGTTGCGAGCATAAAAGCCCCAGTCATCACCTGAGCTGCCGCAGTACCTCTCTACTGCCAAGTCCCCCAGTATACAGAAGCATTTGCATATGTGCTGCTGACACAGCCGTCCAGAGGTCAGCCGACACAAACACGTCTCAGATTGCTCCATCCGTGATTTATAGGAGCCACGCGTGGCTTTTGTGCAGTCTGAAATGCATCCGAGTCCCAGAGATCTCGGTGTCCCGTAGGAAACAGCCGATTGTGTGGGTTTGTGCTGCATACACTAACTTCTATCCTGGCTGAGGGGAGCCTGTACATGTTACTTACGGCTATACATTTCTGCAGAATGGACACCGATCGAAATGAAACAGCAGGAAATCAATGCGTGTGATCAATGTGGCATTGTTATGGTCCATTGGGACACGACCACTCCCCTGCTTTGTCCTCGTACCCTTGAAAAAGGCATCAAACTTCAGTGCTTTTAGTAACTGATAGTAGGAGGAAGGAAGTCAAGCCGGCGTGACCTTGTCAGATTTGAATTCTACTGTTTCTCTGAAATGTACAGTTACATTAGAACATGCTTTTATCTGAAGTGACTCACAAAAGAGGAACAAAACCAATCTGTCAAGGAGCCAACAATGCTTGTAATATACATTGCCAGGTGTATTTGACAACTAGATTTGGAGGCAAACTAGAAAAGAGGAGAAATGCCATGTAAGTGTGTATGTACACTTTATATTGCACAGTAGGAGTAAAAGAGCCAAATAATCAGGTAACCAAGCAGTAGGACATGCTATCTTTATCATTTTCTTTGTCAGATTCATTGATTCAAGCAAATTCATTTTCTCTTGCAACAGCTCAATCTGTCCTGCTTCTCGGTGACTATGAAATGACTGCATGCATCCTTGAAAAAATAATTAAGTCAACATATAATGCATGATCAGACTTACCCTTTCCGTTACGAAAGACCCATGTTGAACTGGCCATGGAGAGTGTACATGAACACAGCTGGACACGAGGATAAATGCAGGGTTAAAGAGATCTGTGAATCTCAGGTGTTCATCTAGGGGAGGATGGCGGAGAGATTGCGAATGCAAATCCAACAGCCTTCTCCCTCTCCACATTAACTCAGTAAGTGCCTTCCCTTGTATGCAGCTGCCCAGTGTGATTTTATATATCTGAATCCTAAATGAACTTCATGGCATAGAGGAACCACTAGATGGAGTGAGACATCCAACTGGCTAACTTTTTTCTCTTCATGGTAGCAAAAGAGCTTGTGTTAGACCAGGAGAGGGTAGTTGATAATGTCCGAACAAGGACACTATTAGTAAATGAATGTCGTTTATTTAGCAAGGGCAGCCCTGTTGTCCTCAATTTCCTGAATCCTCAGCCTGACCTTCAGCTTAAACCAGATCTATTACCAAACAAAATAAACCCTAACCTTATTTAAAATAACTCCAACAGTAACACTGCAGGGGTTTCTTGTATTTAGAGGCATAATGGAGCAAGTTTAGGGCAGAGCGGTTAGTCTTGCCCTGCAGCTTCAGGTAATAACATCCCATCCCCATCTAAAGCACAGTTGTTGTTGTTGTTGTTGTTGTTGTTGTTGTTGTTGTCGAGTCTGTCTGCATGTTGTGCCTCAGGGATGGAACAACGAGGCATTCCTGTTTGATGAACCGTTCGCCCCAGAAGAGTCCTGCTCATGGAAAATAAAATGGATGTTCTTGTACCTAAATGTGTATTGCAATAGAATATATTCTTTTCACTTTATCAGCTCTGGGTTATAATAGGACAATGGAAACTAATAGCAAACCCAGTGCTTGCTGCAGAGGCTAAGTGAAATTAACTCTCCAGACACTTTTACTGGAGACACAGGAACATGGGGAATTTCTGTTGCTGACAAAACATCGTCTCGCTGAGTGAAATATGAATGGTTTTCGTGTAACCTGTTGATTTACTGGAAGACTGCAAACATATCCTGATAAGATACTATAATGACTTTAAACATATTAATCCATTTATAACCATTGAGTATGTATGCCAAATGCTCTTCTGTTACTATGAAATCCCTTTTCAACCACATAAGAAAATCATAATCATAATTATGACATAAAAGGCTGAAATTATGAGATAAAAAGACTTATGAAAAAAAACTAAATTTTGACAGAAGATGTGACAGTCAAATTTAGGAGTCATAACTATGACAAAGTCGAAATTTTGTGTCATACTTTAATGATATTTAAAAAACTAATTATAAGCTTGAATTTCTAACATAGTCATAATTATGAAGACTGAAATAAGTCATTATTGCATAAAAAATCTACTTTAGACTTTCTATCTCATAATTATGATTTACCAAAGCATGTTTGTTGTTTTCTTATGTGGTGGAAATTGGCTTATATTACTGATATACATGTGATACTACTAACCCATATGCAAATATTAATAGTATTACTCGGGGTTAACCACAGCACTGTTATGAAGTGGAAATAGGTCTTGTGCTTGTCCTGTCTTAAACCAAAAGTCTGGGAACAATCACTTACAATGGCAAACACACCTTGTTTTCCGACAGTTTCTTTGTTTGATCACTATAGTGATGGGCTAAACAGGAGCCCACCATATCATTAGAATGCATGTTTTGACTTGTCTTTAATTAATTGCAAGTCTTGAAGCATGATGGTATTTTCCATTTTCCTTCTAAATCAGGGTGGCTGAAAACAGTTTTGTATGTCTGCACTGACACAACATCTTTCGTCTTCAGAAGTGAAAGACATAGTCATTCTTGAGAAGTGGGACAAAACAGGGTGCAAAATGTAAAAAATAAAACCTTGTACTCAGATAAATGAAACTACATTTATGTATCTTATATGTACTAAGCTACTGAGCTATGCTTTGATACAACCTCCCAACTTTTCTCTTTTTTAACAAAATGTGTTTTTTTTTTTTACCTTGGACTGTGTAATATAATTTCAGCTTTATCTTTAACAGCATTCAAGATGTTTTTAACATTTCAAAACACATTCTGGTGTTAGCAGACAGATTACACTTTCACATGTGACCAACAATTCCACAACAAATATAAAATCTCAGTAATTAAGGTATGACAAGATGTGGCATTGAATGCTGAACCCAAAAATGACCAAGGAGGAATTCAAAAGAAATGTGCTTAATATATTGGATGAATTCTTTCTGGCATTGGGTCTTTATTGTTGTTTCCTGTTAATGGACAGCAGTGTCTCGGGACACAGAGGCTCAGGAAACACATGGTGAGGAGGCTGAAAAAGTAATAAAATCAAGGCCTCGACCTCCAGATATTTATTCAGCATGTGTTAAATATCCTAAATATGCAAATGGTGATAATAAATTCACGATGAATGATATTTGATTGTTTTGACCACTAGCACTAATAAAAGTACCATCACGAACAGGGCTTTAAACGAACATATTATTTTTAAGTGTTTCTGTATTTGTTTTATTTAAATGATTATGTTCGTTACATATCATTAATTTGTATTTTATAATTCTGTTTTCATATATTTTGAAGGAATTCATAATTACAAGAATTCGTACTACGGTGAGGGCTAGGCTATGAATATTAACAGAGACGTTGCTTTGTCGCTAACGTCTGCCTTTTAGCCAATCAGGAATAGGTACACTATGTTGCGTCACGCAACCTAATTAATATTCACAACTTAAGTCTTCGCCGTAGTAGAATTCGTAAATTCGCTCAAGCTCAGACCTTCTGCTGCTCTTTAATTACTTTGCTGAACAGAAAGAGTTCAGTGCATCCGCTCAGCTGGGGCAATCGGCTGTCATATGTGACTAGCCTAAACTCACGTATCTGTGCAAAGCATCTTTTCTCGAACAAGAGGAGCCAAATTAGAAACCGGGGGATTCCTGAATATTTCTTTGGTGCGAATCGACGTGAAATAAAAGACAATGACTCAGTTCAACAAGGGCCCTGCATATGGTTTATCTGCTGAAGTGAGAAGTAAGGTAAGGTTTGAATGATTTTACAGTCTGTGTAGTTTAACCCCGGTTAAACGACGAAGTGGCGTTTAATGTTTCTTGTATTGCACTGAAATGCTTGAATTCAAATGCATGAAAGTGTAACTGTTAACTGTTTCACTTTAGAATGAACTGCCTAGCATTTCAGACAGCACAGGCAGGTTCAGAAACAAAAACGCCGCATATAATTTAGTACTAAACGTACTTCTGATGGCCAAATGCACTCTGTAGGTTTTCAGAGAAAGCCATTGTTTCCTTTTCAACTGATTCCTGTGATTTGATACTTCTGAGATTTTGGTTTTAGGGTCGATGTATCCTTTTGCTTATAAAAGACGAAGGCTCATATTTTTGCACGTAGAAAGTAGGAAATAATAATCCGTGTTTCATGTTGCACTAACCGATTTATCAATGAATGAAACTTTCTTTTTTTTATGCGCGCGACGCGTTTCGCTTTTCACGCCATGTTGAGATGCTGTTTGTCATTTTTAAGGCACAAAACCTTTCATTTTATCACTGCCAATGAAGTTTACCGTGTGTTATTCCGGCTGATATAGCTTGCCTGGTGTGTTGGTGGGTCATGGGGTCTTTTGTTGAGTTCTGGGTGGAGCTCCAGTTTGAGAGAAAGCAGCGAGGCTGCCGCTCTCGGTACAGAGAAACGCAAAAAACAGCAGTAAAACCAATTAAACAATTACATTATCCGCCTAAATAAGCGACTGTGTGTGTGTGTGTGTGTGTGTGTGTGTGTGTGTGTAATAAAGGTTTAGTGAGGTTAGCGTTGTAATTTGTGCTGCTTTGTGTGGAGATGTGTTATGGAAACTTTAGTCGAGGTGATGCGCGTGCAGCATCTGTGATTTTAAAACGTAGTTTCGTTTTAAAGGACGATATTTAAACTAGTATGGCTGTATAACTGAATTTTAACTACTTTTTTTGTTAAAACCTCTTTAGTACCTATTTGAAAAAAATGGTTCGTTGTCAAATGGATTTTTAATGTTGTAGCCAGCTCCCACACAAACGGGGGTTTTCTCAGGAGAGTTAAAACCTCACACTGAGGTTTTTCTACTGAATGCAATGCGCCCCATCTGCAGTGACTGATGTTTTCTTTATTCTTTTTTATTATCATTATTTCTTCATGTTTAGATTCCATTCTGTGCATTATTGTCACAAACGTAGCAGAACTTCTTACATTAAAAGTCTATAAAACTGTGTAGGCCCCAAACATAGCCTATAGTTCTAGAAAGTATAGTATTTTATTTAATGCCATATGTTTTTCCCCCATGCAAAGTGACCTATAGGCTACTAATGACAGTCCATCTGGTGCATCGGAGATGAAAGGTCTTGCTCAAGGAAACCAATTAAACAATGACATTATCCGCCTAAATAAGCGACTGTGTGTGTGTGTGTGTGTGTGTAATAAAGGTTTAGTGAGGTTAGCGTTGTAATTTGTGCTGCTTTGTGTGGAGATGTGTTATGGAAACTTTAGTCGAGGTGATGCGCGTGCAGCATCTGTGATTTTAAAACGTAGTTTCGTTTTAAAGGACGATATTTAAACTAGTATGGCTGTATAACTGAATTTTACCTACTTTTTTTGTTAAAACCTCTGTAGTACCTATTTGAAAAAAATGGTTCGTTGTCAAATGGATTTTTAATGTTGTAGCCAACTCCCACACAAACGGGGGTTTTCTCAGGAGAGTTAAAACCTCACACTGAGGTTTTTCTACTGAATGCAATGCGCCCCATCTGCAGTGACTGATGTTTTCTTTATTCTTTTTTATTATCATTATTTCTTCATGTTTAGATTCCATTCTGTGCATTATTGTCACAAACGTAGCAGAACTTCTTACATTAAAAGTCTATAAAACTGTGTAGGCCCCAAACATAGCCTATAGTTCTAGAAAGTATAGTATTTTATTTAATGCCATATGTTTTTCCCCCATCCAAAGTGACCTATAGGCTACTAATGACAGTCCATCTGGTGCATCGGAGATGAAAGGTCTTGCTCAAGGACATCAATTCTACATTCACACAGCTAGGCTTGAACCTGCAGCCTTTTTATTAGCCAAGATCTTTAACCATTAGGCTAGAAGCTTCCTCGTTGTTTTAATTGGTTTATCACATCGAAAAGCACACCGAAAACGCATCCCTCTAGTGTCT
The DNA here is from genome assembly GCF_001515645.1 of Sinocyclocheilus grahami. NCBI lineage: Eukaryota > Metazoa > Chordata > Actinopteri > Cypriniformes > Cyprinidae > Sinocyclocheilus > Sinocyclocheilus grahami. Next base: position 782,867 of record NW_015505367.1, read on the forward strand.
GCGGTTGGTCATTTTAAATCTATTCAGCAGTAGTTCCATCACACCATGTATCTCATTATGAATGTGTGTTTAGTCAGAATGAGTGGGAGGGTGAGTAAACAATGTAAACTGCCGTGGGGTGATGCTTCCTTGAATCCTGTGCCATCTGCAGAGGTGTGAGGACATTTGATCCCAGCTGATTTCATTAGCACTTCAATTGCACCATGCAAATGTCTGAAGAGCGCTTACTGTAGGACACTTCATTACTGACATAATATATTCTGTGTGTTTGAAGGTAGTTTACTTAAACTCATATTTAATAATTGACAGTTACTTGTCTTGGCAGGAATGTCTCTGATTTTGTAACACTTTTCATTAAATGTTTCATTGTCAACATTTGAAATCACAATTTACTGATTTGCAGTCATGTTTTAATTTAAATGCGTAGAATATATTGTACAGTACATAAAATATATAAAGTATCTTAGAGTGACACATTGTTTTGAGATGGAATTATTTTATAATGTGAGGAAAAAGAGAGACCATGGAGTGATACAAGAGACATGAAATTGCCACAAATGCATGCGGTTCAAAAATTTGGGGTCTCTTAAGATTTTCTTTTTAATTATTATTTATTACTTTGTTTTTGAAAAAAAGTATCTTCCATCAATCCAGCATTTATTTGATCAAAATACAGTAAAGCAACAATATTGTGAAATACTATTGCGGTATAAAATAGCGTTTTTATGTTTTAAAATATTTAAAATTTAATTTATTTCTGTGATGCAAAGCTGAATTTTCAGCATCATTACTCCAGTCTTTAGTGTCACATATAGGCTAATTCTTTATAAATATTTCTAATATGCTGATTTGCCGCTCAAGAAACATTTCTTATTCTTACCAATGTTGAAAACAGTTGTGCTGCTTAATATTTTTGTGGAAACCAAGATTCATATTTTTCAGGATTCTTTGAATAGTCATTTATTTGAAATAGAAATCTTATACATTATTATTACTGTAACTTTTGATCAATTTAATGCATCCTTGCTGATTAAAGCCAATACTTTACCAAAATGGTTTGAACTGTAGTGTAAATTCACATATAAATGCAGAGTAGACTGTTCTCCTTGCTTTCCATTGTTTCAATGTGTAGTGGACTAGTGGGCAAGTTGTTATGCAAACATTTCTTGTAGTCTGTATATACATCCGAGAACTTGCTGCCACATTATTTGGTCTGCTGGACATTTCCAGAGCAACAGGGTGATTAATTGATCAGCAGAAACAGCGGTGCTGTTCACCAGGGCCTCTCACAGCATTAGCTCTTTTTTTTTTTAGAGCTCTTTCCTCCAGCAAATGTGTAACTGGATTGTAGACCGGACTAGAGCCCGACCGATATGGGTTTTTTGGGGCAGATACCGATATTAGGGAGTAAAAAAATTGGCCGATATCGATATGTCGGCCGATATTCTGTGTATATTATAGTACAGTACCAATCAAAAGTTTGGACACTTTCCCATTCGAGGGTCCAAACATTTGACTGGTACTACATATAGAATACAGTATATACATAAACAGTGTGTGTGTGTGTGTGTGTGTGTGTGTGTGTATGTATATATATATATATATATATATACACATAAACACATTTTTTGCAATGATCACTCAAATGTGGTGATCAAACACTTATTATGACGTGACAAAGATACGTAATGGAGGCAGGGCATTTAACAATTTAACAAACTTTATTATCCAAAATGAGTCTGACATCAGTGCACTGAACAGTAAAGTTGAAGTTTATTCAACTTTAATTCAATTAAATTCCATTCAACTTTATTCCTTTGACGTTTTTCACTTCGGAACATTCATTCACGGATTTGCGCTACTGTCTTCACACACAGACGAAACTTACTAGAGAAGTGTGACATAATATACCTCTGTAAATAAATACAATATAAATTCATGTCTCGCGCACTTTGATTGTAACGTGTACGTTCCCTTGGAACTGGAATCATGGTGGAATTTCATGTGAAGTTCACTTCGCAGGGCACTTGCGGTAGAATAAGACCACGCTTGAATGCTGCTGCCTGAACAAGAGACCTCCTTACTGAAGTGAAAGTGTTGACTGGTGTCACTATCTCGCGAATGCGCCGGCGGATATCCACCAAATTCGGGGATCCCTTCAGCTCGAGGAGCCCTCTCGAACGCCACCCTCTGCGTGTTGGTAGCCCCCCGGGATCGGTTGGCGCCGGACTGTGAATTTAACCACCCGTAACTCCCGAACCCCGGGGCTATCGACGCGGGGGGGGGGGCTCATTCGAAAGCGGGCCTCTAGACGTACACTCAATTCGCCGTGCCGTTACGGAGATATGGCCGTTCAACGTTTCAGTGGTTTTCCATAGACTTAAACTTTAAAGCGTTTCATCCAGGTCGCCAGTAGCAAACAATGGAGCGCGCTCTGCTGGACAAACTAAGTAATTACACCATAGATGTAACTGTATGAAAATTTCATATCACGATTATCAATATTATCACGGTTTTGTTAAAATTAGATAAACGTTCAAAACGAACTGATACACACACTGAAAACATTTCAGGAAGTTTTATATTTGAAAATTAACAAACAACAGATACAATTAGCAGCTATATGCACTTTTTTTTTTTTTAGCAAAAACATTAAATTAACATTAACCCCTAATAATAATAATAAATCTCTTGTATGTGTGTATATATATATATATATACACACACATACACAGTGGGGAAAAAAAAGTATTTAGTCAGCCACCAATTGTGCAAGTTCTCCCACTTACAAATTACAGAGGCCTGTAATTTTCATCATAGGTATACCTCAACTATGAGAGACAGAAAATCACATTGTAGGATTTTTAAAGAATTTATTTGCAAATTATGGTGGAAAATAAGTATTTGGTCAATAACAA